>NW_028326795.1:0-300000 GCF_027475165.1 Benincasa hispida
TAAGAGTTATTTTATTTGGCATTTACTCATATCTAATAAACAAAGCTCCATGGTTATTATATGTAAACTTAAGCATGTATATGAGATATACAAGTAGATCATGCCTTAAGTGATAATCTAAAAAAGTCTATAGTATAAGGATTAATGAGGGATACCTGATCCTGGTAGCATTACGGATACAACCTGCTTTGTAGAGGTTTGCAAGTGTTGTGAACTACTACAGATGGTAGATCCTGACCATTTATGTGGAGACATACGAGCGCATACGGATCGCTCCAATTTCACCGTGACCGAAATACAACAATATACATTCAAACGTACAGTTATGCAAACAAATATAATTATCGGCATGCCATGAACAAAAATAAACGAGGGAGAGAGTTGCCATACCAGTTGAAGATAGTCTTCAAACTTTGGAACTCAACACAGCGGAAACCTCCCAATCGTCAACGCAGCAGCACACACAACCGCAAACTCATGACCGCAATCGGGACGACACCACCATAAAAGAGTCCTGGGTATTCTTGGCGTGATAACCCAAAGCGTGATCTTTGATGAATTTAGTAGAGGAAGGAGGAAGACCAGATCATATAGGCGATAAGTAAGTAGAGGGAAAAAGGCGCTATCGCATAGCAAAATGCTTATCATTTAGGAGAAGCTACACGATCGTGTAGGTTTACTGAATGATCGTTTAGGAAATGGTATACGATTGTTTAGCAAACTCGGCACACACTACGATCGTTTAGGGAAGCTATGCGATTGTGTAGGAACTAGTGTGCGATCGTTTAGGCGCGAGGTGGATGATCGTTTAGGCAGAGAGTAACTATCGTATAGGCTCTCAAAATACTTAAGCGATCGATTAATTTTCACCAGCGCGATCTCTTTTTCTTTTTGGACGGGCGATTCAAAATGAAAACCATTTTCATTTTAATTCATCGGTTACAATAACCGATGCTGCCCTACTCACCCACATCCAAATGTGAAAAATTGGCTTAATTATCATATAATTAATCAATTAATTAATAATAAATATAATCATATTATATTTTTATTCTATAGTTTGATATCACATATCTACTATAGTATTTTCTCCTCTACTTAATATAAATCATATTTATATCTAATTTGCTTCAAAATAATGTATCTCATACATTTAGCCAATTATATCATATATAATTAACCAGTCCAATTATATCATATATAATCGAACTTCCTCTTGTCAATTTGAACATTTCAACCCAAACATTGGTTCTCAACTTTATCCAAGCTACCCAGGGGACCTAATGGACCTGTTGCTCGAAGCTCCAATGGTCCGTAAATAGCTGATTAAACTCTTTAGCCACGAGATCCACCATCCGTTAACTGTCAGACATTCTACTAAAGACTAACAGCTGAATTCTTCTTACCACAGATATATTTCTGCGTCCATTAGATATAACCAATCATGAGTACGATGCCCTTCATAGATGCTCGTAAGTATAGTTGGGCCAAATTACCGTTTTGCCCATGTAATTACATCTCACTCCTTAAGTACCACTGATTCCTCTAATGAACAATACAACATAGTCCAACTATGTGTGAACACCTCTCGGGCCAAGAGAATGTGTGTAGCGCCACATCGTTCAAGCCCTGGAATCAGCTCTTAAAGGAGCTATCTATCTACTTACCCCTACCTCAAGGAAGGAGTGAATTTCATTTTGCGTCGCTGAGTTCCCAACTCCCAAATCAGACGAATCTCCAAAATGGTAGGTTTGAATCGGCGACCTGGCCACTCACACCCATACAAATCAAAGGACCGTCCTCAATGGCAGAAGTTCCTAACTCACTCAGGATTGAGGTCATGTTACCTATGGTCATCCTAGTGAAGTGAAGTCTCTGTCATGAACGGTGTTATATAACGAGATGTTAACACTTCGTGGTCAAGTCTTATATAAACTCTTTGTATAGGACGCCCCCACTCGCATGTCCCCAACACGAATGATCAGGATCAGACCATCTGTGACAAGTCACAACACTTGTGACCATTCCATAAAGCGGGTCGCATCCGTAGCATTACAAGGATAAAGTTTCCCTCCTATAACCATATACTACAGACCATTTTGGTTATCACTCAAGACATGATCCACTTGTATGTCACTAGATACATGTTTGAGTCACATACAGATAACCAGAGATTTTATGTTTATTGGTTTGTGGTAAAGCAAATAAAACAAGCAACTGAGCAAAAATACAAGATGTGAAATAAATATGATATATTAACAACAGAAGCAATCGTACAAACTATTTACAAACTACAGGACACGAGACTTTAGGGCATCAACCCCAATAATACGAGCAGGGGTGTCTTATACAAAAAGTCTGTATAAGACCAGACCACAAGATCATTCGTCTCTGTATATAACGCCATTGATATTTGAGACTTACATCTCACCTAAACGATCATAAGTGACATAACCTCAATCCTGAGTGTTTTGAGAACTTCTGTCTTTGAGGGCGGTCCTTTGATTAGTATGGGTGAGCCTAACTTTTTGGACACTTGTCAGATTTGGGAGCTAGGAACTCAGCTACATAAGATGGAATTTACTGCTTCCCCGTAGCAGGGGTAAGTAGATAGATTGCTCCCTTAAGGTTTGATTTCGGGTCTTGAACATAGTGGCCACAACTTCTCTTTGGAAGAGAGGACTCAGTCATAGTAGGACTATGACTTATGTTCATTAGAGGGATCAGTGGTACTTAAGGAGTTAGATGTAACTACAGGGGCATAATGGTTATTGGCCCAGTTGTACTTACGAGCGATCTGTGAAGGATTATCGTATTGTTGATTGGTTCATATGGATACATAATATATCTGTAGTAAGGAGAGTTCAGCTGTCGATTTTTAGTGGAGTGTCTGACAGTTAAGTGATGGTGGATCTCGTGACTAAAGAGTTTAGTAAGTTATTCACGTACCGTTGAAGCTTTGAGCTATAGATCCTTAAGGTCCCCTTGGTAGCGCAATGGATTCAAGTTGAGAATCAGTTCTTGATGTTGATTTGAAATGTTCAAAATGACAAGAGGAAATTCAATTATATATGATATGATCGGTCTGATGTATGAGATACATCAAGTGGAGGATTAATGTAAATGAGATTTACATTAAGTACCATGAAATAGAAAAAGAAAAATAACTATGTTTTATATGTTTCATGAGATGAAATATTAAAATTATAGGTTATAAATATAATATGGTAAGTTGGTTATCATATATACTTATAATAATATTATTTATTGGATAATTATATCTGTTTCTCTAATAATCAATTGGGTGAGAGGTTATTTGTAGTTTCATGGTAACCGTGAGATAAAAGGAAAAATGTTTTCCTAACTTTAGTAGTTGTTGTAGAGTTTCTATTCTCGAAATTACTCATGGAAAGGCTGTCAAGTGAATAAGATTCGCTAAACGATAGCTGAAAAGAGATTAAACAATCATGGAGTGACACTACATGATAGTTCACTCAGGTGGCCATTAGCTAAACGATCACAGAGCGTTTGTTAAACGATTGGACATTCGTCTATACGATAGACCTTTGTCATCTCCCACTTGCTCAATCATTTACACGATTGTTATTCCTCCGGTCTCTTCCTCTAACCAAGTCCACACAGAGCCCACACTTTTGGATTCTCATACCAAGAAAATCAAGGTAGCCATTGTGGTGGTGTCGTACTCAATTCGACATAGTCGAGATGTTTTGGAGGTCGTTCGTTGAGTTCGCGGTGTTCGTGTAGTGGTCGTTGTGATCGTGCTGTGTTGCGGTTGCTATGTTCGAGCATCCGTGTGTTGCACTCTTGGAGATTAAACAATTGTTCGTAATCAAGGGAGTTTGAAGATGAGTCTTCAAAGGTATGTATAATCTTTCCCTTGATTTATCTTGAAAAGCATGTTGTAATTTCGTATGTTGTATGACTAGTTAGTTTCAGTTTCTGTACTGTAATTTGTATGTTCAAATATGAGTAGAATTTGGAACGATCATTCCGCTGCTCATGAAAATCCTCATACCCGATTTTCTTCACTCAGCTACACAAGACGGAATTCACTCCTTCCCCGATGTAGGGGCAAGTAGATAAATTGCTCCCTTAAGGACTGATTCCAGGTCTTGAACATAGTTGCCACACCCTCTTCTGGCCTGAGAGGACTTGGGACTATGACTGATTGTTCATTAGAGGAATCAGTGGTACTTAAGGAGTTAGATGTAACTATAAAGGCAAAACGATATTTTGGCCCAGTTGTACTTACGAGCAATTTGTGAAGGGTCATCGCACTGTTGATTGGTTATACCAATGGACATAGAAATTTATCTGTAGTGCAAAGAGTGTAGCTGTCGATCTTTAGTGGAGTGACCGGCAGTTAACGGATATTGGGTAATTTGATTAAAGAGTTTAATTAATTATTCGAGTACCGTTGTAGCTTTAATCTACAGGTCCATAAGGTCCCCACTATAGCTCAACATGGATTTAATCTTTGGATTAATTTGAAGTGTTCAAATTAATTGTGGGAATTAATTATATATAATACAATTAATTATAATGTATTTAATACATTATGAGAGAAATTTGAATATGATTCAAATACCAATTTTATGAATGAGATTCATGTAATTAAATATAAATATGATTTATATTGAGAGGAATAAAATATTTGGATATGATCCAAATATGGATAGATTCATATAAATGGATTTAATATAAATGTGATTTATATTGGGAATTAATTATATATAATACAATTAATTATAATGTATTTGATACATTATGAGAGAAATTTGAATATGATTCAAATACCAATTTTATGAATGAGATTCATGTAATTAAATATAAATATGATTTATATTGAGAGGAATAAAATATTTGGATATGATCCAAATATGGATAGATTCATATAAATGGATTTAATATAAATGTGATTTATATTGGGAATTAATTATATATAATACAATTAATTATAATGTATTTGATACATTATGAGAGAAATTTGAATATGATTCAAATACCAATTTTATGAATGAGATTCATGTAATTAAATATAAATATGATTTATATTGAGAGGAATAAAATATTTGGATATGATCCAAATATGGATGAGATTCATATAAATGGATTTAATATAAATATGATTTATATTAAATGCCACGTATAGTTAAGAGGGAATAAAACCTATATTTTATGTTGTATTTGATACAATATAAAACTATAGGCTATATGTTATATTTGATATAACATCGAGTGTATATATAATAAAGTAGTTATTATATATTCTATTTTATTAATTTATTTGAAATTAATAAAAGGGAAAGAGTTATAACTCCCTCCCCACATTCTCTCAAAGAAAACTAATAAGTGATAAAAGAAGTTGAGGGTATCATCTTCTTTATCGTTTTCACAATCCAAGAGAAAAGTTCTCTGAGAAAATCTTCCCTCTCATCCTCTCCATCTCTTTCCCTCTTCCTAGGACTCAAGCAAAACCCACAACTCCTACTTGAGTCTTTGAATCCTAAAAGAGAATATAGAGGGTTCTCGACTGGTAGTGTCCGTATGTGAGAAGAAAGAGATCCACGAAGAAGAAGTTCTGTTCATGGGTAGTACGAGGGATTACTTGAAGAAAGGTTCTTCAAAGGTGAGGTTTCTTGAAACCTGTTTTCTATGTAAAAACATGTTGTAATTTAACCTTGAATGCATATCTAATTGTATGTTTACTATAAATTATGTTTTCAATAATTAATGGAATTTGGACGATCTACTTCCACTCATGGATCTCTTCATATCGAGATTTCTTCATCCCCAAAATGGCAGGTTTATTGAGCCGATGATTTGGCCACTCTTACCCATACAAATCAAAGGACCGTCCTTATAGGCAGAGGTTCACAACTACTAGGGATTCAAGTCATGTTACCTATGGTCATCCTGGTGAAATGTAAGTCTCTATTATGAACGGCGTTATATAATGAGACTGAATATTTCGTGGTTCGGTCTCATACAAACTCTTTTGTATAGAACATCTGCTCACATGTCTATACATGAATGATCAGGATCAGATCATTTGTAGCACTTTACAACAATTGTAACACCTACAAAGTGGGTCATACTCATAGTGTCACCAGGATAAGGTACCCAACCTTATCCATCTACTACAAACCATTTAGGTTATCACTTAAACATGATCTACCCGTATGTCTCTACATACATGTTTTAAGCTACAAGATAACTTTGGATATTAGTTTATTAGTTTGTGGTTAATGAAACTAAAATATGGAATAAAATATCAAATATTTTATTAAATAAACAATGTGTTCAAGACATTTACAAACTATAGGACCCTACGAGATTTAGGGCATCAAACCCAATATCTTTAACCTAATTAATCACCATTTGTTAACTACCAGGTCAGTCTACTAAAGCCCAATAGTTGCACTCCTGTCACTGTAGATATATTATGTCCACTCGATATAATCATGATTAGTAAGTTAACCCTTCATAGGTTGTTCGTAATAAAGGCTGGGTCAACAGCTGTTTTACCCCCGATATTACATCTTGCTCCTTAAGTCCCACTAATCCTCTAATGAACAATTGGTTTGTGATTTAATCACTAAACCGAGTCCCTCTCGGGCCAGTGAGAGGCTGGGACCCCTTGCTCAAGACCCGGAGTCAGCACTTAAGGGAACAACCTCTCTACTATCCTTAAAAGCAGGTAGGAGTGAATTCCGTCTTGCATCCTATGTCCTAAACTATTTACCCGGTCTTACCCCTAAAATGGGAGGCTTATTGAATCAGCGCTGTTGAGCGAACCCTCACCCATGCAAATCTAAGGATAATCCTGAATAAACAGGAGTTCATAGTTAGCTCAGAATTAAGGTCAAGTTACCTAGGTCATCGCTTTGAAATAGTTAGTCTTAAACAATAAACAACGTTATAAAGTAAGAGTGACTTAATTCTTGGTACAATCTTATACAAACTCATTGCATAGGATGCCCTCACTCCTCATGTCAATATATGAACAAATCAGGATCACTTCGTTTGTAACACTTTACAATAAATTGGGTCGCATCCGATAGTGCTACTAGAATAAGGTACACAGACTTATTTATATACTATAGACTATTTTGGCTATTTACTAAATTTGATCTACTCTTATGTCTCCACATCAAGTTCATGTATTCAAATAATAGTCATGGATCTTTCGTTTATTGGATTTAGACTTTACAAGTGCAATTCACATATTCAACAATTTTATTGAATAAACGTCAATAACATCTTTGTTGATAATAAATATGTTTAACATTACAAACTACGAGTTTTAGGACATACAACCCAACAATATCAACTCGACTATAACTCAATCTACATATTTTTTTTTTCAAATTTAATTAATATTTAAAAACAAACTACTTTTTATGAAAATGTAAGATGAAAATTATAATTGATACACAAACTTATTTTTGGAAAATTACCTAATAAAAAAAATATATCAAATAAGACTTTTTTTTTAATATAACCATTGTAGAGATGGTAATCATGTACGTCAATTATCATTAAGCTAAGTTCGATTTTAACTATCAAAATAAGAACTTAATTAATCAAAAGATACCACCACATAATTGAAGCAATTATATAATTGTTAGCATTAAAGAATGAATTAAAATATAAATTAGTTTGATTGCTGATTTTTCTGCTGTGTTAGCTTGGAGCATTGAAATGATCACTTGCCCAATGACGGAAGACAAAAGAAAATTTGTTTGATGGTTGATTTTTATTATATATTTAACGCTAAATAATTTTTGTTATTTGCTTTTAATACTTGGAAAATGATTTAAAAATAATTACAACACTTACTCGATAATAATATAGTAATTTATTAATTCTGATAAAGCAGATAAAATATCTATTATCTTATTTAAATTTAGGATTCAATTTCTCATCAACTAATTCCATTCAAATTCTTTTAAAAAATATATTTTACATAAATAGTTTCCCTTATTTAGTTAATAACACATCACTAGAGTCTAGAGTTGTAAATAATAATTATACCAAAATGATTGTTTTTTTCTTTGAATATTTGTAAACTAAAAGATTTTAAATAACAATTATGAAAATGAAATAGACGTAAAAGTTGGGAGTCAAATAAAATTTGAATAATATTTTACATAGATATTTAGATTGTAAGCTAACGTCATATTGAATATATATTTTTTTAAATATCAATTTATACCTCTAACTTTTCCATAAAAAGTATTTGAAATCATATTTATATTTACTATTTTTATGCTATTTTACCTTATTTTTTTTTCTTGTTTTGACTTCCTTTCTTTAAACATTTTTTCTAGCATTCTTTTTATATCTGTTTTTTCTTAGCATTCTTTTCTGTTTTCAGATTGTTTTCTTCTTTTTCATTTTTCTCTAAATTTTAACTTTAAAAAAATAGGAACTAAATACTAACTTTCAATAAATTGTGGGGACAAAATTGTAATTTAACCAGAAAAGAATTGTCCTCATAACATTTCAAAACAAAAATCCTTATAACATTAAAAAAAAATCATTATAATAAATTAATAATAATAGTACTTATTTGGTTAAATATATTATTAGCGCGTTTGTGTTTTCATAATGAACTGCATTGATTTTGATTAAAAACTAATGCATCCCTTTATTATGTCATTTTATATTTACAAAAAGTATCTATCTTAATAAATTAATTTCTTAATGAAATAATTAAGTTAATTAGAGATGTCCAACTTTTCTGTGGGACGACCCTCACCCCGAATGGGGCAAAAATACCCCAATTAGGTGGGGAATGAGTGAGAGAGTGCAGAAAAAAATTCCCTGGGAGCTAAAATATGGACGATAATGGGGAATGTATTCTCCATCCTCATCCCCGCCCCGTTTCCCATTCCTGCCCGATTAGCCTCTATTTATTTATTTATTATAATTATTCAATGTTATGTTATTATTATTATTATATAAATATTACATTTAAATTTCAAATTTGATTGTTTATTGGTCAAGATAATGAATATGTTTAAATTGAATTGAATATTTAAATTTAGATTATATATGTGAATAACTGATTTATATTAATTTCTTTCTAATCAAAATGTTGATTAGTTTTTTTAGGTCAAAATTGAGCAATTTATATTTAAATTCAAATTATCATGTAAAACTAACCAGAATAAACAATTTAGTGATAGAGTTAATTATTTAATTAAAATTTGCCCATATAGTGATTTAAATTAGTTGTTTTTTTTTTAAAAAAAATAACTGAAAAAATTTCCTGCAGGGAACTCGATACCTACAAATTCGCTACGGGGAATCCTACCCCAATCTTCGATGAGAAATGAAATGGGAGCTGGGATGGGAACTGTGGCCCAATTAACTATAATTCTTTTATTTGCAGGCTCAAACGCTAAACAAATACAACCTACTTCACTTCAAGACTCAACCCAAACATCAGAAACCTTCATCTCGATCCAAATATGAGGTGTTAGTGGGATTAGGAAAGATTTTTCCTTCAATCTAATGATGATACTCCTCTGCCATGTACCAGCTTGGTCAGTGCACTCTTTTTTATTGTCAATCACATTGAGAGTAAAATCAGAGTGATGTCTGAAGGGAATTCGAGATAGAGAGAAAGATCTTCTTCCTTGTCCTCTGTGTTCTTAAGGGTTTCAGAGAGAAAACATGAAGAATTGAGCTCCCCTTCTTCAATGAATCACCTGCATGAGATCAATGGAAGAAGGATGTCATGAGGAACAAGAAGATAGCAGTCAATGAGAGAAAAGAAGGAGAAAGGCACAGGAGTTAAGTGGTTCGACCGAAGCCTACATCCATCGTGGAAGGGATGGTATTTTTATTGATTTCTCTTTTGAATCTTACAAGAAATGGTTATTTTTCACTCTCTCAGCTTCTCATCTCGCTTCTCTTATTTATATACAGGTTTACAAGAATACAAAGAGAGCTCGAGGTGAGTTGTTGGTTACAACATGGAACAGAAATGCTTAACAGATAAGTCTTCTTTACTTAGCTCACTTTTTGTTATTTCTATTACAAATCTCCACCTTGTAAGCATTTAGTGAACCTCCCATAAAATGTTGAGCTGACTTTGAGCTACCCTTTTTTAAGTAACTCAAACTCGAGGAGGTCAGACAATGACCATGCTTGCTTTGATGAACGACTTTGGTCAACATGTCAACCGTGTTATCAGAGGTATGTATTTTCACAACTTCTATTTCCCCTTTCTCAATTTCTTGTCTGATGAAGTGGTATTTGATATCTATGTATTTTGTTCTACTGTGAAATTGTTGATCTTTAGAAAAATAAATTGTACTTTGATTATCACAGCAGATCTTTACTTTAGGTTGTGTGACTCTAAAATCATTTAACAATCCTTTCAACCATAGGCTTTCTTTGACTACCTCGGACAAGGCTATAAACTCAGCTGCTGTTGTGGATAGGGCCACAACAGACTATAGGCTAGCTTTCCAACTTATTAAATTGTTTCCCCATAGGAAAACATAACCTGGTAGAGAACGCCTCTTATCTAGGTCTCCTGCATAATCAGCATTCACACAATCAAACATTGCATCATTAGAGGGGTCATTTTGTCTGTATAGGATTCAGATCCCTTAGATGAACATAGATACCTTAGTATCCACTTAATTACTTCCCAATTATGTTTGTTAAGGTTAGCCATATACCTACTGACCAAACTTGAAGCATAGGATAGATCTGGCCTTGTAGAAGTCATTAGATACATCAATGATCCCACTACCTGGGAATAGGGAATTACCTTCATAAGGTTAATGTAATCCTCATATGTGCTTTTAGGACTATTAGCAGCTGAGAGTTTAAAATGAGGTGCAAGGGGAGTGACAACAGGCTTAACGCCATCCATTTTAAACCTCTGTAGTACTTTCTCACAATAATCAGTTTGACTTATATAAAGTTTATCTTGTTTTATCCTTGTAGATTTCTACACCTAGGATTCTCCTTGATTCTCCTAGGTCTTTTGTCAAACTCTTTCTTTAGAAGAGTCTTGATTTGACTTAGCACTTCTTTGGAGCTCCTTACTAACAACATGTCATCTACATATAGGAGTAGATACACTGGTTTTTTAAAGCTTTTTGTGTTGGTATACACACACCAGTCATAGGAACTTATCTTGAATCCCATTTTAGAGATTACCTCATCAAATTTGTCATACCAACACTTAGGAGACTGCTTGAGCTCATAGATTGTTTTGTTTAGTAGACATACTAAATCTTCTTCTCCTTTCTTCACATACCCTTGGGGTTGTTTCATATAAATAGTTTCATTCAACAAACCATATAAAAAGGTTGTCTTCACATCCAATTGGTCTAACTCCAGATCCTTCTGAAGTACTAAGGAGAGGAGTAGCCTAATGGATGTGTGTTTTACAATAGGAGAAAAAATCTTTGTATAGTTTATCCCTTCCTTTTGTGTGAACCCCTTAGCAACTAGTCTTGCCTTGAATCTAGACTTTTGTACCCTTGGAATTTCTTCTTTGAACTTGTATATTCATTTACATGAGATAGGCTTGTACCCTTTAGGCAAAGGTATTAGTATCCAGGTATCATTTAGGATAAGAGACCTCATTTCATCATTCATGGCCTCAATCCATTGTCCAAAACTTTTAGGTTCATTGTTGTTTAGTGAAATGGCAGCACTCAAAGCTATTGGGATTGATGTTCTAATTCTCCTGGTAGTCTCGTAGTTTGTAAACACTTTGTAAACATATTGTTATTAATAAAATAACTATATAAGCATTTACTCAATTCAATAAACTAAGATCCGTGGTTATTTCATGTAACTTAAGCATGTATGTGGAGACATACAAGTGGATCATGCCTTAAGTAATAACCTAAAAGGTCTGTAGTGTAAGGATAAAGTAGGAATACCTTATCCTGGTGACACTACGATACGACCCGTTTTGTAGATGTTACAAGTGTTGTAAAGTGCTACAAAAGATCTGATCCAGACCATTCATGTAGATACATGCGAGCGGGGTAATCTATACAAAGAGTTTGTATAAGACCGGACCACGAAATGATTAGTCTCTTTATATAACGCCATTGATAATTGAGATTTACATTTTATTACGATGACCATAGGTGACATGACCTTAATTCTGAGTGAGTTGGGAACTCCTACTCATGAGGGTGGTCCTTTGATTTGTATGGGTGAGTGGTCAGATTGCCAACTCACAAGCCTACCATTTTGGGGATTCGTCTGATTGGGGAGCTGGGAACTCAGCTACACAAGACGAAATTCACTCATTCCCCGAAGTACGGGTAAGTAGATAAATTTCTCCCTTAAGGGCTGATTTCGAGTCTTGAACATAGTGACCACACCCTCTCTTGAGAAGAGAGGACTCAATCATAGTAGAACTATGATTTATTGTTCATTAAAGGAATCAATGATACTTAAGGAGTTAGATGTAACTACATGGGCAAAACGGTAAATTGGACCAACTGCACTTACAAGCAATTTATGAAGGGTCATAACACTATTGATTGATTATATCCAATGGATACAGAAATATATCTGTAGTGCGAAGAGTGCAACTGTCAGTCTTTAGTGGAGTGACCAATAGTTAATAGATTGTGGATCTCGTGATTAAAGAGTTTAGTCAATTATTCACGTACTGTTGGAGCTTCAAGCTATAGATCCATCAAGTCACCTTAGTAGCTCAATGGGTTCAAGTTGAGAATCATATTTTGGGTTAGTTTGAAGTGTTCAAATTAACAAAAGGAAATTTGATTATATATGATATAATTAAATTAATTCAATTATATGTGATATAATTGATATAATGTATTAGATACATTAATTGGAGGAATTAATATAAATATGATTTATATTAAATACTATAACATAGAAAAAAAAAACTATGGTTTATATGATTCATACGATAAAATATTAAAACTATAGGTTATAAATACAGTATGATAAGTTGGTTATCATATTTATTTATAATATATTAATTATATGATAATTATTTATTCTTTTTCTTAAATAACCGATTTGAGTGGGAGATTATACACGGTTATTGTAACTGTGAAATAAAAGGAAAATGGTTTTCCAAAATCAGAGGATTATTCATTTTGTGTCGTTTGACAAAAGAATTAACTATCAAGTAAATGCATTCTACTAAATAATAGTATCTCACAGCCTAAACGATCAAGTATCGAGTTTACTATACGGTAGTTACTAGGTACTACACAATCGAGTAGTAAGTCTATACGATAGGCTTTTTCTTACTAAACAATCAAGTATCTAGTCTATACGATAAACTTCATCCATCTCTCACTTACTCGATCATCTACCTCCTTCATTCCTCTATCCAAAGTCACATAGAGCCCATAACTCCTGGATTCTCACACCGAGAATACCAAGGTAACTCTTGTGGTGGTGTTCTAGTTCCGTTCGAGGGTCGAGGATCGAGTTGAACTCGATTGAGATCAAGGTTCATCCAGTTGTTCATTGAGATCGAGTTTGCGCTCGAGTTCGTCCTGTTGAACGAGTTGCAGAATGATCGAGGGATACTTGAAGAAAGGTTCTTCAAAGGTTTACATACTCTATCCCTTGTCTGTTCATTGAAAGAAGCATGTTGTAATTTATTGTTTATGCATCATTTGTTCTTATAAACTGTAATGTTTTGAGTTCTTTCTCAATGGAACTTGGAATGATCTGCTTCCACTAAAGGATCTCTATGTTTAGATTTCCTTCAATTGGTATCAGAACCAGGTTGTTCTGATATCCCAAATTCCATTGTTGTATTGAACTTTATTTTACAGTCTTGTTGGGTTTTAAGTGTGTTCTACAATGCATTTAAGTGTTAAGTTTGTTTATGGATGGTTTGATGGATGTTTCGGGATGATGACCTATATTTTAATTCTTTCTTTTACATTTCAAAGTTAATTTGTAAGGGCCCTTGCGTTTTTTGGCATAATTAACTTGCTATCGAGTCTGTATTCAAAATGTTTGAAGAGTTTTGAGTTGTTCATGATGAAGTTTCAAAGCATGCGGATGCAGTTCACTTCGAGGAAGAAGAAGACTAGGCGTTGTTCGTATCATGTGGCCCAGGCTAAATGATCGTTTAGATTTGGCTAAACGATCGAGTAGAAAAGTTCTAACTCGATCGTGTAGCATTTACTAAACGATCGTATGGCTAATGCTAAACGAACGAGTAAAGTGTTTACTCAATCGGCTTGCGTTGGCTACTCGATCGTGTAAACGATGGGGGTAAATGATTGCTGAGTATATGATACTCGTTGCAAAGTAGACGCGCACACTAAACGATCGAGTAGGCTAGCATGCTTCATCGCATAGTCACTGGCTACTTGATCAGTCGGTATATGATACCCGTCGCTTGCTGTTCGATAGTCTAGACAATCATGTTTCATCGCATAGTTTTGTCTACTCGATCGTTTAGGCATGCGTTTAAACTCGGTGCACTGCATGATCGAGTGGCCTTCATGCTTCATCGCATAGTCAAATGTACTCGATCGTTGCTACACGATCGTGGTTACTCGATCAACGTTACTCGACAATCACAAGGAAAAGCTACACGATCAATGGAACGAGGATTCACCCGAACGATTCAAGACCCGGTTTGCTTGTTTGAACCGGTTGACTTGATGGTTCAATGTAATAGTTAATTTTATTTCGGTTTTTGAAGCATATTATCCTGGTCCATCATTATTTTTAATATATATGAGATGTATGTTTGTTTATATGCCATAATGTATGACATATAGATTTAAAACCCACCTTAGGTTATGCATTTATTCATGCATCATCTTTATATTATAAGTGTTATAATATAGTAGATTACATGATTAAATTACATTAAAGCATGCTCATGCATCATATAATATAAAAGTTATATTTATGCATACATTAAGTATGTTCATGCATCATCTTTATATTATAAGTGTTATAGTATAAGGGTGTATGAGAGCATGTATGCTTGGTACATTACTTAGTTATATAAGAGTTATAGACAAGTAATAATGAATGAACAATGCATGGAGCATGATACTTAGGTTTATTTATAAGAGTTATGAATCCCTTGCGGATGTCTAGCTTCTCATTGTTGTTGATTTTGATTGTTTCATTTTTTATAAGTTTTATAATTAAAGAAATTAGAATTAAAATCAATAACCAAGAGTTGCATGAAAACTTAGGTAAAATCAAAAGTGTTTTAAAATTTGATTGAGATAGACCTAAGTTCATGGTTTTAATGAGATTAGAAACCTAAATTTAATCTTTTAAATCGATTTAATAGGATTAAATTGATTTTAATAAAAGATTAAATTTGTAATAAATCTATCTATAAGGGACTTTTTGTCTAAGGTGGGTTCTGGCTAGGCTGGGGTATTTAAGCTGACGACAACGCCCTTACCTAGAAAGGTGAATTAGATAGATTTGCTACAAGCATGTAATAGTTGATTATATATTCGTCACTTAGTTGTTTAATCAATGTTGATCAAAAGTTGTTTAACTTTCAAAAGCAAGAGTTACTTTTTGGCAAACCTAAATAGTCACTTAGTTAAAATAATTGCATTTTCTAAGTAAACTAAACCGTAGATTCTTAAAATATTCAGTTGGAGGAAAAGATATATATGATATGTCAATTCCACTCACGTTTCTCCCTGAATGTTCACGCCGTGAGATTCAGCTTGGCCTCGTGGCGTCCTAGGAGCATCCCCCTTCGGATGGTATTTGCATGGGTTAATATCAAGGTGAATGGAGAGAGTATTTATAGTAAGTGGGAGAAGGATGTGTGTCAACATGTCCTGCTATCTTCTTCATTGGTTTGCACCGTGAGATCTTCTTGCACGACCTTGTGGCGCCCTGGGAGCGATCCCTTTCAGATGGTTTGTGTAGTTGGTCAACATCAAGGAAAACTTCAGAAATGGATAGGGTCGTTTTAGTTTTTTCCCTAATCAGATTTTTCCCCTTTGGATCGACTACTTGGTGCAGAACTCTACGATCTAAAATGAAAGGTCATACTTATAGGAAATTGTTAAGCAAGTTAAACATTCAATTTTGAAAACTTCAAAATAGAGAATAATACAGAAAATATAGGATAAATATTCATAATATTCAGCATGCTACTAACGAAAAGAAAGAGAAAAGAGAAAATAAACCTACCCTTGTAGATCACTTCTCTTCACGTTAATCTTCTTGTTGAGATCACAAATTCTTCTTTGCAAAACACAAGAACTTCTTCCCGAACTCAAGAACACCGCAAACAGAAAACCGAAAAGACACTTACCATTCAGCAACCTTACTATTCTCCAAAAAGAGTGAAATTGTGGAATTTCTTTAAAGATTTCGTGAGAGGGAAGGATATTATAGAGTGTAGCCACCTAATTTTGTTCGGCCTCCTTTTAATGAATTTTAATTAACATGTGAATTTGCATTATTTTCATATTTATTTTCTAATTAAATACTCTTTGACTTCATTTGTAAATTTTGGTGACTTTATTTAGTTTTGTTAAAATAATCAATTTAGTTAGGGTAAAAACAATTGAGGTAAAATTTCATTTTGGGATTTGGTTGCCTAAAAGTTGTTTTTCCTTTTTGAGGATAAGCAAAGTTTGGCAAAGTTTCAAAATTGAAATGAATTCTATTAAAAAGAAAAATTCAAATGGATTAAAGTTTTTGGGTTTTTGAATACCCATCTTTCTCAAAAAAATAAAAAATAAAAAATAAAAAATAAAAAATAAAATAAAAAAACATAGTTAGAAGCCACCATTTTAATACAAACATCTTTTTTTCTCTTCGAAAAGAAAAGAAAAGAAAAAAACTCTTCTTCTTCTCAGAAACCCTAGCCTCCACAAGCCAATAATTTTTTTTTCTTTCTCTTCCAGAAACCCTAAACTACTGTTAAAAAAACATAGAAAATTTCTACACAACTACATCCATAAAGGCTCATTTTTATTTTGTCATATAGCGCTTGTTTATCCCTGGCCCTTGACACCCTTTTTCTGCAACTGCGATGGTGCTTGTTTATCCCTAGCCCCCAACATTCTATATTGGTTGTGATGGTGCTTATTTATCCCTAGCCTTTAGCGTTTTTATTTTTTCATGTGGTGCATGTTTATCCCTAGCCTTTAGCGTTTTTATTTTTTCATGTGGTGCATGTTTATCCCTAGCCCTTTACATATTTTGCTATGGTGATGCTTGTTTATCCCTAGCGTCCAACGTTTTATTTTTGCTGCTATGACGCTTATTTATCTCTGGCATCCAACTCATTTTTATTGTGTTTTGTGGTGCTTGTTTTTCCCTAACCCTAGACACCCTTTTTTCTACAGTGGTGCTTGTTTATCCCTGGCCTCCAACTTGTTTTATTTTGTCATGAGGCACTTGTTTATCTCTGGCCCTTGACATCTTTTGCTGCGGTGGGGCTTGTTTATCCTTGGTTCCCAACATTTTATTTTTGTTGCAATGGAATCCTTGGCCTCCAGTTAGTTTTTACTTTGTCATGGGGCGCTTGTTTATTCCTAGCCTTTAGCTCATTTTACTTTGTCATGAGGCGCTTATTTATCCCTGACCATTGACACCCTTTTAGTTGTGGTGGTGCTTATTTAGCCCTTGCCCCCAACGTTTTATGTTTGTTGGGATGACGCTTGTTTATTCCTAGTTTCCAACTAGTTTTTACTCTGTCATGTGGCGCTTGTTTATACCTGATCCTTGACCCTTTCTGCATCGGTGGTACTTGTTTATCCTTGAACCCCAACATTTTATTTTATTGTGATGGCACTTGTTTATCCTTGGCCTCCAGCTTGTTTTTACATTATCATGTGGTGCTTGTTTATACTTGGCCCTTGACACATTTTTCTGTGGTGGTGCTGATTTATTCCTGGCCCCCAACGTTTTATTTTTACCGTGATGGAGCTTGTTTATCCCTAGTCTCTAGCTCGTTTTATTTTGTCAGGTAGCGCTTTTTTATCCTTGGACCTTAACATCTTTTTGTTGTGTGCTTGTTTATTTTTGGCCCCCGGCGTTTTATTTTTGTTGTGATGGCACTTTTTTATCCCTAGTCCTTGACCAATTTTTGTTGTGATGTCACTTGTTTACCCCTAGCCTTCAACTCATTAGTTACTTTGTCATGCGATGCTTGTTTATCCCTGACCCTTGACTATTTTTTGTTATGGAGGTGCTTGTTTATCCTAGTCCCTCAACATTTTATTTTTGTTGCAATGACACTTGTTTATCCCTGGCCTCAGTTCATTTTTATTTGTCATGAGGTGCTTGTTTATCTCTGGCCATTGACACTTTTTTGTTGCAGTGGAACTTGCTTATCCATGAGCCCCAATATTTATCTTATTTGTATTAAGCATGTTTGAAGTGACCTTTTTAAGCTCCACCTTCGTTCACCTTCTAGTTCTACAAGGACTTACGGAGGGGGCATGTTGTAGCCACCTAATTTTGTTCGACCTTCTTTTAATGAATTTGAATTAACGTGTGATTTTGCATTTTTTTCATATTTATTTGCTAATTAAACTTGTTTTCATTTGTAAATTTTGGTAACTTTATTTAATTTTGTTAAAGTAACCAATTTAGTTAGGGTAAAGATAAATGAAGTAAAATTTCAATTTAGGATTTGGTTGTCTAAAAGTTATTTTTCCTTTATGAGGATAAGCTAAGTTTGGTAGAGTTTCAAAATTGAAATGAATTCCATTAAAAAGAAAAATGCAAATGGAGTAAAGTTTTTGGGTTTTAAATACCCATCTTTCTTCAAAAAAAAAAAAAAAAAAAAAACCTTCTTCTTCTTTAGAAACCCTAGCCTCCACATGCCAACAAAAACTCCTTCTTGTTCTTTCTATCTTCCAGAAACCCTAAACAACCATTAAAAAAAACATAGAAAATTTCTATACAACTACATCCATACATCACAAAGAAGGCTGCAAAAGCTTTACACAAATTTTGCACAGAAATTCAAAAATCTCATAATAGAAAAAATCTATCTTAGTTGGAAGTTGCATTTGGTAGGGACCTTAATGCAAGGATCCGCACCTCACACAATGAGTGACTATGTGTTCAAGATTTCATCCTCCAACCTTCTACTTCTCTTTTGAGAGACCTTGAAAAATAGAGAGAAAGAAGATGTGTGAGGGAAAATTATCACTATTCTTGCTATTACTTCTTTTTTTATTTATTTATTTTTTATCATGTAAACCTTATTTTACCTTTATTAGGTCTTGAAAAGAGCTATGTTTTCTATGTTAATTCCCTCAATTCTACTTCAATTTTTTGCTTAAAATGTATATTTTATAGGTAAAATCCAATCCCAACAATAATGGAGTCATCACAACGAATATGGAGCTAAATCGCCAAAATAGACCAAAAAGATCATTTAAGAAGAAGAGCAATTGCAAATTACCACATTGCCCTTCAAATGGATCAAATTTACACACTTTAGCAATGCTCGGAGCGTCGCAACGCTCCCTCCATATCGTAATCCAACGCCAGCTCAATGCTGGAGGATAGAATGCTACATTTTACTGCAAAATAGGGAAGCATCGCAACGATCTACGCAGCGTTACAACACTCCGGAGAATGATGAAAAAAATAAAAATGTGCGCGCACCTGCGCAACTGAGCGTCGGACTCCATAATCTTAGGGTCGCAGCAATACAAAAAGCTTTAGTTTCAGACTTCCAAAGAAAGGAGAACTTCATTTTTTTAGAGAGATTTCGATTTCCACAAACACTAGAGCTATTCTTTGTAAATTTTAGAGAGACTCTCAAAATTACTTCATTCTTTGTACCAATTATGTAATTCTCAATGAATTCTTGAAGAATTTACATCTCCATGAGTAGGTAAGTCTTTTTTCTTGGGGAACTATGTAGATTCGCATTTTCTTCAGTAAGACTTCAACTTCCTTGGGAACAATCGCAAACGTGCATTGAGACATTTCTTTGAGTTCTTTCATGTAATTATTTGTTGTTGAATGTTCTTGCTAAGATTTTGAATAAAATTGATTAAAAATGAATTGACAACTCAAATTTAATTGATTTTTGTATGCAAAATTAAATGGTTTTATAACAAAATTGTAATTAAGTTGCAAGAATTAGTAATCTTGATAGAAACTTGGACTTCTTTTCCTATTTTCTTGAAAGAACCTACTAATTCATAACATTCATACAATTAGTCTTGAATTTTCAGTCTTTTGATTTTAAGAATTGTCATAATTAAGAAAACCCATGAGTTTAATGCAATTTAGGGATTAATTGTGGAATGTAGAGTTAATTGTTTAATTAGCTAATTAGGGTGTTAGGGCTTAGCCCTTAACGAACTATGGATAGAATCAATTAAGTCAATGATTGAATTAGATTATTCAACATAAAATCTCCAAGATTATTTTTCATTGAATTTTTTAAAACTCTCTCCATATCAATCTCATTACTAAATATTCATATACATTCTTATTTTTACTTTTACTTAGTTTTTCTTAAATCAACAACCCCTTTAATTTGGATTTCAAAACTCAATTTTGTCAATTAATAGAGGTTCTCTGTGGATCGACCCCATGCTTCCACTATTATTACGTGTTAGTATTAGTTGCTATGTGAGCATTATAAAATTCATTTGTCTTGGGTTAAGTTTGAATTAACGACATCGAATTTGTCCCGAACAACCTTACATATGTTTGTTTTGGATCTGTTGCTCGATTTTTTATTTTTATTTTTGATTTATTCATTCACTTCACCTTTCCTTCATCTTTATAGTTTATTATTATTTTTTTTAATCTCTCTATGCTTAAAAAAGAAAAATAAAAATGGAGAAGATAGGGGAAGTGAAGAAGAGGGGAAAAAAACCTGAATCTAGAAATAGAGTTAAAAAAGAAAAGGAACTTGAATTTACAATAATAAAAAAAAAAAAAAAAAAAGGTAAATGTCATGGGCCCCATCAATCCCTCTCGAGTCTCGGCCATGTGGAAGGTACTAAGGTCACATGTCAGGGCAGTGGCAGTGTGAGCCACTGACACACGGTAGTTTTTTTTTTTTTCCTTTTAATTTTTACTATATATGCTATTTATATTTTCGTTTTTTACTTTCAATTTATTCTGATTTTTTTACTTGGTTTATTTTCTTTTCTTAGTTGATTATTGGTGTTTTTATTGTTTATGTTTGTATTAGTTTATGTGGGTCAGTTTTTTTAATTCTTTGTTTATTATATTTTTTTCCTTACTTGATTATTTGTGTTTTATAGTTTATTTGTATTTACATTTTGATTTTGAGGGTTGCATTTAACCATTTCTTTTTAGGGTATTTATTATTTTGTCACTTATTATATTCATACTATGTATGAAATACATTAGTATAATATTTAATCCTTACTTCTTTTTTATCTTAAAAAATATTAAATGTATCATTCTATTGTATATTTTGTTAGTATAGATTTACATATTAAATTGGTGTTAACTTTTGGTGACGTATCTCTATTAGTTTTAACATTTTTAATTTTATTTTCCTTTTTAAAAATTATCTTTATAGTTCTCTTAAAAAATGTTTCAATCCTTCTTTCCTTAAAATTTTGTTTTGAATAGCATTTTTTTCTAAAATTTTCTACCACGAAATCTAGAAGTATTTGGGAATCCGGTCTTCTAGATTATTGAGGTGAGGGTACATAATCTTTGGGAATCCGAGATTTTGAACTCAAGATAAAAATTAATTTTATTAAAATATTTGTTTTAAAAAATCTTTTATTAAATAGTTTTCCTATGACGAACATCGAGAAATTGTCAAAAGGAGCTTATGCTTAGGCTTTACCTAATAAGATTAGAGTTGAGGGCAAAGAAGTGTTGATATCTAAGGAGCTTATGCTTCCGTGCAGGTACACGGAAAATACTCACTAAATTTGGTCATTCCGACATGTACGAATTTGACCAATTTGAGGGTCTTTTTCATTTAGGACCTTAGAGCAAACCTCATTTTTTTTGTAGCCTTTATGTTGATTTGATTGTTCTTTTACTTTACTTCACACATACTTTCACGAGTCTCCTAACCAGGCTTTACACAAAAGACCTAGAATTGAGAACGAAGTAATGTTAATCTTTGAGAAGCTTATCTTTCGTATCATGTATATTATTTTTATGTTTATTATGCCATTTTTTTTATTTTGATTTTGTATTTTTTTTTACATTTATCATTTGTTCATTCTTATATTCTCTCATTCACATGTACATAACTTCTCATTCAAGAGCCATTTTATTATCACATTTATTTGATTTAGTATTGTGTCATCATTAGAATGCATTTTTTACAATTTTTTTCTCTTAAAATCTATTTGTATGTAGATACTAGATTTGCATAATTTAAGAGTTAAGCATTTAGTTTACATTGGGTAATAACAATTTATTTTTTTACTTGTTAATAGTGTAAAATACATTTTTACTTCTTAATGGTGTAAAATATATAGTTTTTTTTTTACTTCTTAATAGTGTAAAGCATATTTTTACTTGTTAATAGTGTAAAATACATTTTACTTGTTGAAAGTGTAAAGTATTTTTTTTACTTGTTAATAGTGTAATATACATTTTTTTTTCTCTTCTAGGTCATACATTAATTTTTTTTTAAAAAAATAAGGGTTAATTCACTTAGTTTTTTCCTCCCTTATAAACAAACTAATGATTTAAATCGTGCTTAATAATGATAAAGTCTTTGTCCATGAAATGTTTGCAACAAAAATAAAAGAAGAACAAAGTCAAATAAAAAATAAAGAGAGAAAAAAAAGTGAATGTATAAATCTGGTACTCCATTTTTCTTACTTAAGCGTATAATGGGCATGCTTAGCAAAGACTAAAGTTATGTTAAAGTAAAGTTGTGAAAGGAAGTAAAGAAAGTAGGAAGATGGAGGAAGAAAATTCTAAGTGTTGGAAATACCTAGTCTCGGATGAGTTTTAGATAGTTTAACAAGTAGAAAATTGGCTAAGTATAGAAGCCATGAGTAGGCATGCGTTGGTGTTGGGAAGCATTGATGCATGAGGCATCGTGTGTAGCAATCAAAACTTGTAAAGGTTGTGTGAGGCTAAGTGTTGAAACTAAGGACAAACTATACGTGGGAACTAAGGATGAACGCATGAGATAAAAAAATTTTCATGATGCGTTGACAAGGCATGCGGCAACAAGGAGCTTGCGAGGTTAGTGAACATGCGGGCAAGGCATGCTGGGCGTTGGTGAGAGGCCAAGCGCTGAGCCTAACGCACGCGTGCAAGGGATGCGTTGAGGCTTGTGCGATCGTTCAGAGAAGAGGAGCTATCATGCAACGAGTAGGCCAGGCACGAGCGAGAAAGCGCTCGGTTGCGTGCGAGCAAGGCATTGGGCATTGAAGCCTTTCATGGGGGTGATCGCATAGGGCATGCAGGGCTACATGATAGGCATTGAGCGCTAGACGATGGGGTATGCGATGAGCGCAAGGCGCTAGCGTTGAGGCTAGGCGTGCACACTAACCAGTATATGGCGATGAGAGCAAGACGCGGAATACTCGATGCACGCTAAAGCTATGTGATGGAGCGAGTAAGTATATGATAAGGTAGGCGAGTGCGTTGGAAGGCTGTGCGATTGCTTGGAAGTGTTGGTAGTCTTGGCATAAGGTATATGAGGTATGCGATGCGATACTCTATGGTTGAGCATTGAGGAAGGCCTAACGCTTGGTTGATATGTTAAGATTAAGTTATGAGTGGGCTAGGACATGCGTTGGTCTAAAAGTATGTGACCAAAGGAGGGATATGATAACCTCAAGGTGAGCTATGCGTTGGCCAAGGTTAGGCGATGCATTGTGTGGAGGCATACGACCATGTGGTTACAAGCATTGGCTTGAGAACTGATCCTTGCGTTGATGACCAAGAGGAAAGGATCAGCATAGTGATTGATCAGCTAAGCCAGCTGTCATGCTTAGGTTTGTTATTATCTTTTTAAGGATGAGGTGGCAGCTTATCAATAAAAGATTATCATGCAGCTGCTAGTATAAAAAGGAAGATTAGATTTGAAGAGAGGGTTTGAGCAATTTACTCGTGCAAATGGAGTGATTTCACAGCCATTCAAACTCTGAGTGTGTCTAATTCCTAAGGTTGAAGTGCCAGAAGGAAATTTCAGAGCAACCAGGCTGGAGATTGAAAAATCTGGCTAAAGGTCGAGCTCTCGGGTAAGCTTGGGCTAGCCTTGATGATTTGAGAAGTTCGGGCAAACCACGAGGAGTTCTAAGCTGAAATTTGAAGGTAAGCTTGCTAAGACATTTTAGAGAAAGTTTGTAGAAGAAAATTTATTGAGAAAAAGCCTGAAAAATTAGTCATTTAAATTGTAAGCTGAATCTGGAATCTTGAACAAGTAGGCAGCTGCTTGGGATGAACAAGCAAACAACTTGAAGGGCCAGAGGATGATGTTGAACGCACACGCTAAGAGCTAAGTTGCATGCAAGGGATGTATTGGCTTGGGCGCAAGGATACACTTAGATGCGTTGGACCATGCAACACGTGTTAAGGCCGTAAGTGCAAGAAAATGATGAGGATGTTGGTCCATGCAACAGAGTGAGTGCTGAACCGTGCAGGTAGGCACACAAGGTGTTAGGCGCAAGGTTGTGCTAGAGCATGTGGTCACGACTAGACGAACACATGGGGCATGCATTGATGTGCTACAAGATGGGCGCAACAGTATGACGCAAAGGATTAGCCATGAGATGGGCCATGCGATGGGTTGTAGGCGTGGGTTGGAAGCTTGAATGCATTGGAGGCTTGAACGCCTAAGGAAAGACATGGGCAAGCAATGGACGCATGGTGATGGGCGATGGAGAAGCAGTTGCTGCCTAGTCAAATTAAGGCCTAAGATTTTGCCTAAATGTTCATCGCACAGTGAGCTTAAGCATTGGAAGGCTTGACTTCAAAAGGAGAAGTATGTTAAGAGGATTGCAAAAAATAATGAGTGACTATAAATGCTTTAAATGTTTTAAGTGAATTGCAAATGCTTTATGAATATTTTAGCAATATATGTTTACTGACAACTATTTATGACAATTATTCTTAAATAGTTTCCAAGTAACGCATTTCTCTTTAATGTTATGTTTATGCTGTGCATTTTAATGATCATGAGTATGCGCTAGTACTGAATGCTTTAGGATAACTAAGCCATAAAGAGATAAGAATGTGCCTTAGAACATACGAATAGCTCAGTACTGAGGAACTAAATGAGAAGGTACTAAAGTTTAATCTTAGATGTGCGAGTTCAGTATGTATAGCTCAGTACTGAAGGACTAGATGAGAAGGTACTGAAGCTAAGTCTTGGATTTGAATAGCTCGATACTGAAAGACATAAAGAAGGTATCCGAGTAGCTTGATACTAAAGGATACTAAGAAGGTATCTGAGCAGTAGTACCTAAGGTAGGACGATACTTAACTAGAACCATGTTTAGCTCGATATTGAAGGACATAGAGAAGGTATACAAGCAGTTCGATACTAAAGGACACTGAGAAGGTATCTGAGTGGTATTACTTAAGGTAAGACGGTACTTAACTAGAACCACGTGCACGTAAGTGGAGTCGACGTTGTTGAGATTACTCCACACCAACTAAGGATTGATGTTGTGGGATTGAGCAAAAGAGTTCTCTCTCAACTAAGGATACAAGTTATGTTTTTTAGAGATTTGAACAAAAGGGTTCCTTCTCTCAGTTAAGTAGTAATGCAGTTAAGTATGATAAAGAGTGAGTAAGAGGGCCACTCCCAACTAAGGCATAGTTTAGCAAAGCATAAATCATTATTTGTTATGTTAATGATTACGTGAATGATGGTTGCCTAAGTTTATGTGTTCAACTAAAGCTTTCAGTTTTACTATCAGATTTATGTATGATGCTTATGTTTTAAAAGTTAGTTACTGTAACATCCCACATTTTTTTTATTTTATTTAATAATAATGTAATTTTCAGTAACTTTATTAGTTGGAAATTCAATAATTTTCCTTAGTTGGAGGGCATGTTTGGAATTTTTGATTTGAAGTATAAGTGCGAGAATTTAAGTGTTGTCATGAAAATTATTCAAAATTATTCAATTTTGAAATTCAAGTTGAAAATTAATGGCAGGAATTAATTTTCTTTGGAAAAGGAAAAGAATTAAATAGTACAAAGTGGAATAAGGAAATGATTTAATTATAATTATACTATTTTCCTTTATTATTATTATTATTATTATTATTATTTTTAAAATAAAAAAAACCCCATCTTCCTCCTCACGCACGGCTTCCCCTTCCCCAGAATTTTTCCTCCTCCCTTCAACGAGCCGAGCCTTCTTCACTGCCCAGATCTGCCACGCCTCCCTCACTGCCCAGATCTGCCGCGCCTCCCTCACTACCTTCTGACCGCTGCGCCTCCCTCACTGCCCAAATACGCCGCGCTTCCCTCACTGCCTCTTTCGCCGCACGAGCCAGACTCGTCGCGCCGCCGCCGCTCAAGCTTTTGACCACCGCCCATCGTGTCGATCTCGCCCAGCCGGTCTGAATCACCACCGCCGCTCCAGCCCCTGATCGCTGCACACCGTCACTATCTCCCAGCAACTTTAGCCGCTGTCGCCTCCAGCCGGTTTTTCCACCGTCCATCGCCGCGTTGCCTATCTTCTATTGTGTGGGTCTTCGTCGGACTTTTAGATTTTGGTAAGATCTATTTTGTGGTTGGGTTTCTTGAAAGATTTTGAATGCCCACTAAGTTGGATTAAAGATTAAATTAGTCGCATTATCTTGATTTTAGATTTGAGCTTGGAAAATTATAGCAGCAACTGTTCAACAGATTCAAGATCGTTCGACAAGAGTTTTGGTAAGAGTTATGGTCCTTATGGTTGGTTTATGTGCACGCTTTGATTACTGAATTAAGTTTGACTTAACCCTTGTATCTTTAAGGTTTCAAGTTGCCGTCCATTGGGATTTAAAATATGTTAGAAGGAGATTTTGGAGTCGAAATCTTGTGAGTGTTTGTTGATCAAGTTTCGTTTGGGTAAGTTAATTAGTGAGCATTGTATTCCATTTGTATGTTTGGGTTCTGATTCTATTACTGAAATTTAATATTATGTATGTATTAGGGGACTCAATTCAGGACTTATTTGGTTGGAGATCATTAGCTTGGATTAATATCTAAATTTGACTTCGAGGTAAGTAATCTTACTACTGGAACTGCCCACGGGCCAGGCTTTAGTTGTATGCTAGCATGGTGAGTGTATGTTATGGTAAATTGTTAGCATGTTGATTGATAGTATGACCTGAATCAAAGTATATTCTGGCACGAGTACTGAATTGTTTAAATACACACCTAAACACTTAATCGTTAGTATGTGATGGTATGTGTTTTCATATGTCGACGTCTGATCTGCTGGTGTTGAGGCATACTTGTATGTTGTAGAATTATGATGTAAGGTCTACATGAATGTTGTATAATATGTTGTTGAGGATTATGTGTATGTGATGGAGCCATGGTACCAAGGATTTCATGTATGTTTTAGAATTGTACGGTGTTGATTCTTTGAACGTTGAGACTGTGTGAATATCCTCATTGATTAGTTAGATGCTCACCAGGGTTGTGTTTCCCTCGGGATTCACCAGTTTGTGTTTCCTTCGGATTCACCAGTTTGTGTTTCCTTCAGGATTCACCAGTTTGTGTTTCCTTCAGGATTCACCAGTTTTGTGTTTCCTTCGGGATTCACCAGTTTATGTTTCCTTCGGGATTCATCAGTTTTGTGTTTTCTTCGGGATTCACCAGTTTGTGTTTCCTTCGGGATTCACCAGTTTATGTTTCCTTCGGGATTCACCAGTTTTGTGTTTTCTTCGAGATTCACCAGTTTTATATTTCCTCCGGGATTCACCAGTTCTGTGTTTCCTTCGGGATTCACCAGTTTGTGGGCATACTTAACTACAATAAGATAGGACTCAGTCTCTTGTCTGTTTCATGTGTTTATATATCATATGAGGGTATTTAGAGGATATTGATGCCTAGCCTGACCCTAGTGGTGGGGCTACTTACTGAGTATTTCATACTCATTCTTTCTTATGTTGATGTTTCAGGTAAGTGTAGAGATGCACCGGCGATGACGCAGCGGAATTCGTGATCGTGTCACTGGGACTAGTTTTTACGTTTCCGCATCATGAGATTTAGAGTTCTTTTCATGTTTCTCTTAATGTTTAGTTTTGAAGTTTGAAACTTATTATTAAGATTTTTTTTTCATATGTATTTATTAACCTTTATGATTTATGGGTACCCTATTAATGTTTTTAACAATTACATTTAATAAATGTCTTTTGAACTTCTCTTGTTTTAATTAGCATTTATTTCAAATAACTGAGCGTCATTTTAAATTCTTTGCATGCATTTATTTTAGTAACGACCTTACCTAAGTCCTAGGGGGTCGGGTCGTTACAGTTGGTATCAGAGCCCATGTTTTGGGTTCTGTAGATTGACTTACTATGTAAGTCTAGATTGTCCTTGTGGCCCATGAACGGATTCCTCGTCATCGCCAGGTACATCCTATCAATTACAAGTTTTATGATAGTTGTGCATTAAAACATTTGTTTAGCTTAAATGCACCAGTTATGTTCTAATGCTAGGTCACTGACTCGTTAGAAGTTATTATAAGAGGATTATTAGGTACGACTCTACAAAAAGAGGAATATAAAATAAAATAAATTATGAGGTCACTCAGCACTAGTTTATCTCATGAAAATTAGGTTAGAAACGAACAAATACATATACCTCAGTTCAGAGATCTTAAAAGTTGATGAAACTATGTAGAGTTATGACAGTTTAGGAATAAAGGTATGTATATGTTTAAGCCCCGGGATAAAATTGTCTTGACAAGAATTCATTAAGGATTAGTGTTATGTTTTGTGGTGCAATTGGAGACATTATATATAAATTCCTTCACGTGGAATGTTCTCGAAAATAAGGTTAAAAAAATTTTGTTTTATGGATATGAAGGATAAGAAGAAGAGACGATGGATTTATTAAAGGTTTTAAGATATTAAAAACCCAACATTTTGAGAAGAAATTTAGAAAGGATTCATAAGTCATAATCACTTGGATAATACTACGACTTGATGGAGTAGATAAAGGATATGTGGTGATATGAAGAATTATTTTGGAATATTTAGCTAAGTTGATGTCATTAAAGGAACTAAAATAGTTGGACATGATCTTGGACTTAAAGGGGATAAAGTAAGGTGTTATTTGTTTAGGTCGAAGGATTATTCTAGTATACCTAGACAAAAACCAGAGCCTTATTGTGGTGAGAAGATCCAAGTTAGGCAAATTTGAAGAAACAAAAGTCTTTTGGAGTTTAAAAGTATGCAAATTGGCAAAGAAGAATTCTACAAGATGGAAATTCTTAGTGAGAGATAAGTGTGAATGAGAGGAAAGTATCCAAGAAAGTTTACTCTCTTGGAAAGAGAGAAATTTAATGTGTTCGAAACTCCTAGTTAAGTATGGTTTGAAGGCTTGATAAGAGAGGTTACAAGGTATTGGTTTTGGTGTAAAAGAACAATACCTCATTATCATGTGGAACTTTAGGACAATATGTGTTAGATGGAAAGATAGCTTAGGTAGGTGATTGGTATGGAACTTTGTTTTAACACAAGAATCTGTTACCGAAATAGAAGGTTGAGAAGGGATAAGTTAAAAGGGAGTTACTAGTAACAGTAGATGTTTGAGAACTATTGATATGTTATGTTGAGGTTTCATTAGTTAAGACGTAAAACATTGAACTATGATGCGAATGTTGGGCATTAGTAAGATTTAAGGGATTTTGACTTTGTGTGCAAGTGTTGGAAACATGAACTAGCAAGACCATCAATTTGATTGAGAAAAGAAAATAATCCAATTCGAGGTAGACAATAATGGTATATGCACAAAAGTAAGTAAGTTGGACCTTCCAATATAACTATTGGTATAAAGGATAGACTTGGCAATAAAGTTGAGTTGATAGTAAGAAGTTACTAAAAGTGGGTTTGGAGCATTATAAGATAGTATGTATTCTCTTGCATAGGCAATGAGTTAACTAGCTTTAGGGAGCACGAGTAATCCAAGCTAGGACTTATAAATCAAGAAGGTTTTTTTTTTTTTTTGTAAAAACCGACTTCAGGGATCAATTATGGTTATTACGAGGTTATGGAATTGTGTGATCAATTGACTGGCGCTTTAGCATCCAGGAACTTCAAAACCTCATTTTCAGAGGGAATTTTAGACTCATCCACAACAGGGTCTAAGTAATGATATGTGATTGTTTTAAAGCTAAAGAATAATATGAGGATTGGCTCAAGAAAGTTGTATAGCCCATGCCAGTATAGAGCCTTATGATGGTTATTCTTGGATATGTAGACCCTAAGAAAGACATCACAGTTAGCATTTCTAGAGTAGAAGCAGTTAGCCAGATTTGTTCTGGTACGTATCTTCAGATGACACATTATATCATATGATCAGTTTCTCCACTACACCTATGAAGTTTTCCTTATGACAGAATGGTAAGCTCAGATATTTGTTTTTAGTATATAAGACTTTCTTAACTTCATGACCGTTTTCACCTTTCTCAGTTCGGACGTGTAGAAGTGTTGCTGATTTTTTCAACATCTTAAGTTTCATAGTTATTTATGGAAGGGGTTGTTACACCTCTTTTGGTACTAGTTTCAGCTATGTCAAACGATGACCCTTGTTTTGCATCTAGTTTTTTTGAAGAGTATCCAGTTAGCATTGAGTACTCGATTGGATTTTGGTATAATTTTTTTTACCCATAAACTGATGGTCAAATAGAACGTCTGAACCAGACATTGGAAGATATGTTGTGCGCTTGTGCACTAGAGTTTTCAGGGAGTTGGGACTTTCACCTGCATTTAATGGAATTCGCATATATTAATAGCTATCAGACTGCCACTGGCACATTGCCATTTGAGGCCCTATATGGAAAGAGTTGCGAGTCTTCAGTATGCTGGGGTGAGGTGGTGAGAGGAAATTGCTAGGACCTAAGCTAGTGCAAACCACAAATGAGGAAATATAGAAGATCAAGGCTCGTATGCAAACAACTCAGAGCAGACAAGAAAAAGCTATGCCGATATGAGATGTAAGGACCTAGAATTTGAAATTGGTCATAAGGTGTTTTTTAAAGTAGCACCTATGAAAGGTATTATGAGGTCTGGCAGGAAAGGGAAACGGAGTTCGAAGTTCATTGGGCCTTTTGAGGTCTTAGAGTGAGTTAGCCCTGTAGCTTACCGATTGGCATTGCCTCTAGCACTGTCTTTAGTTCATAATGTCTTCCACATTTCGATTTTGAGGAAGTATGTGACAGATCCGTCCCACGTAGTCGACTACGAGCCCTTACAGTTGAATGACAACTTGAGCTACGAGGAGAAGCCCATAGAAATCTTCCCCAGAGAGGTAAGAACATTGCGTCGTCGGAAAATTGCTTTTGTGAAAGTTCTATGGCAGAACCACCAGTTCAGGGAAGCCACCTGGGAGCGAGAGGTTGAGATGAAGGCCCAGTACCCGGAGCTTTTTCAAGGATGAACTTTCGAGGACTAAATTTCTTTGAGGGGGGAAGAATGTAACATCCCACATTTTTTTATTTTATTTAATAATAATGTAATTTTCAGTAACTTTATTAGTTAGAAATTCAATAATATTTCTTAGTTAGAGGGCATGTTTGGAATTTTAGATTTGAAGTATAAGTGCGAGAATTTAAGTGTTGGCGTAAAAATTATTCAATTTTGAAATTCAAGTTGAAAATTAATGACAGGAATTAATTTTCTTTGGAAAAGGAAAAGAATTAAATAGTACAAAGTGGAATAAGGAAATGATTTAATTATAATTATACTATTTTCCTTTATTATTATTATTATTATTATTTTAAAAAAAAAAAAAAAGAAAAGAAAACCCCATCTTCCTCCTCACGCACGACTTCCCCTTCCCCAGAATTTTTCCTCCTGCCTTCAACGAGCCGTGCCTCCCTCACTGCCCAAATCCGCCGCGCCTCCCTCACTACCTCCCGACCGCCGCGCCTCCTTCACTGCCCAGATTCGCTGCGCCTCCCTCACTGCCTCCCTTTGTCGCACGAGCCAGACTCGCCGCGCCACCGCCACTTAAGCTTTTGACCACCGCCCATCGTGTCGATCTCGCCCAGCCGGTCTGAAGCGCCACCGCGGCTCCAGTCCCTGATCGCCGCACACCGTCGCTGTCTCCTAGCAGCTTGAGCCGCTGCCACCTCCAGCCGGTTTCTCCACCGTCCATCGCCGCGTTGCCTGATTATTTAGATGCTCCATTACTGAAATTTAGTATTATGTATGTATTAGGGGACTCAATTCAGGACTTATTTGGTTGGAGATCATTAGCTTGGATTAATATCTAAATTTGACTTCGAGGTAAGTAATCTTACCACTGGAACTGCCCACGGGCCAGGCTTTAGTTGTATGCTAGCATGGTGAGTGTATGTTATGGTAAATTGTTAGCATGTTGATTGATAGTATGACTTGAATCAAAGTATATTCTGGCACGAGTACTGAATTGTTTAAATACACACCTAAGCACTTAATCGTTAGTATGTGATGGTATGTATTTTCATATGTCGACGTCTGATCTACTGGTGTCGAGGCATACTTGTATGTTGTAGAATTATGATGTAAGGTCTACATGAATGTTGTATAATATGTTGTTGAGGATTATGTGTATGTGATGGAGCCATGGTACCAAGGGTTTCATCTATGTTTTAGAATTGTACGGTGTTGATTCTTTGAATGTTGAGACTGTGTGAATATCCTCATTGATTAGTTAAATGCTCACCAGTTTTGTGTTTCCCTCGGGATTCACCAGTTTGTGTTTCCTTCGGGATTCACCAGTTTGTGTTTCCTTCAGGATTCACCAGTTTGTGTTTCCTTTGGGATTCACCAGTTTTGTGTTTCCTTCGGAATTCACCAGATTTGTGTTTCCTTCGGGATTCACCAGTTTTGTGTTTCTCAATTTTGTGTTTCCTTCGGGATTCACCAATTTGTGTTTTCTTCAGGATTCACCAGTTTTGTGTTTCCTTCGGGATTCACCAGTTTTGTGTTTCCCCTGGGATTCACCAGTTCTATGTTTTCTTCGGGATTCATCAGTTTGTGGGAATACTTAACTACAATAGGATAGGACTCAGTCTCTTGTCTGTTTCATGTGTTTATGTGCCATATGCGGGTATCTAGAGGACATAGATGCCTAGCCTAACCCCAGTGGTGGGGCTACTTATTGAGTATTTCATACTCATACTTTCTTATGTTGATGTTTCAGGTAAGTGTAGAGATGCACCGGCGATGGCATAGCGGAATTCGTGATCGTGTCACTGGGACTAGTTTTTACGCTTCCGCATCATGAGATTTAGAGTTCTTTTCATGTTTCTCTTAATGTTTAGTTTTGATGTTTGAAACTTATTATTAAGAATTTTTTTTCATATGTATTTATTAACCTTTATGATTTATGGGTACCCTATTAATGTTTTTAACAATTGCATTTAATAAATGTCTTTTAAACTTCTCTTGTTTTAATTAGCTTTTATTTCAAATAATTGAGCGTCGTTTTAAATTCTTTGCATGCATTTATTTTAGTAACGACCTTACCTAAGTCCTAGGGGGTCGGGTCGTTACAGTTACTCACTGGGCTTCTAGCTCATGTTTCAAATGTTTTTCCCTCTCCAGGTAGCGGTCAGTTTTCATAAGACATCTTTGCTGCTGCTTTGCCACTCAAAGACTCAGGTTGAAGGAAGCTTAATTGAGGACTCTGTATTTGTTAATACATATGTATATGTCATATAGGGACTAGTATTGTATGTTGCGTTCACTAAGTTGTAATATTCATAAGCGTACGTATTATCAATGTTATGAAACCCTGTAATGTAAATGTGTTAAGTTTTAGGTTAATCTGTTCAGTATGTTGTGGAAATGTATGAATATCAGGATTTATGGCAGGTCAAACAAGTTAGTTAGGCAGTAAACGCCAGCAAAAGGGTTGGTAACTGCTGCAGTCACATCTCTTTCCAAGTTAAGAGAGTAATATGGGACAGGGTGTGACAGAATGTCATCATTGAAAACTTGAATAGTATCCCATGTGTTTCGTATTAAGCTCTCTTTTGCCTACAAGAGCTCTACATTTGTTCACATTTTCTTTAATTTTATTATACTCATATCCTACCTCCCTATCCATTATCCAATATCTTCAATCATCCTTTACTCCTAAAGTGTGACCCCACATTTTTCTTTACATTTAGACTTGAGCTTTGAGCTAAATAAGAATCTACGCCCTACACCATAACTTATAGTGGGGCAGTTGATGATTTTGTCATTGACCAACATTGTGACACTAATATAGTAGGGCAATTTTTATTTCTTCCATTGGTCTACACCATAAGTCCACTAAGATGTGATAATTTATCCTTATCCATACATTCGTCTACCGTACAAGGCTATCACCCATATGCTAGGAGACGACCTTTAAAGTGATAAGTGGTACTCATATTTTATTGACACTAGTTTGTTAATCAAGTTTCTTAATGACAAGCATAGTTTTTACACTTTGGTTGTGCTTTCAAAATTCACATTCATTTTTTTAACATCTTTCTTATCCATCTTATTCCAATTCTATTTGTATCCTCTCTCAATTTATGTGAGTCATTTTTTGAGGACAACGATTCAAGGATTAGATGTGCTAGCAATCTCAAGACGGATCTCATTAAGGAGCCAGCTTCGAAAGGTTAGAATGTAGGAGTATGCAATCAAAGACCTTCATTTTTTAGATCCAAACCGCAGCTTGTTCGTGTAAAGTACTAAAACCTCAAGGTTTTGTGATATAAAAAAAGTAAAAAGAAAAAAATACAAAAAAGAAAAAAAAGAAAGCAATAGAAAGGCAAATCTCACTAGTTTTTGAGTATTTCAAAAAAAAAAAATACAAAATGACATTCTCTTCTAATGTAAAAGCAAAGGGACTACCCAAGAGGGCATACATATAGCTGGGGCATTTTCAAGAGTTGAGAAAAACTTGCAAGTGTATTTGATCATCTTTGAATAAGTTTGACATATTTGCTAGGGCAGCCTCCAACAAATAGCAGAACAAATATAAGATGCATGAATTCAAGGAGATAAAATTGCCATATCGTGCTCGAGACAGAGATCATCTGCTTTTGAGCCTACTCAATTAATTCATTACGCCATATAAGAGAAATATTGAGAAGCTATACCATCAAGTCGTCTAAAGGAATGATTTCATTCTCTCCCTTCAATTCCTAATACTCATGTTGTCACATTTTCTTCAAGTGTATATTCTTGTTTGTTTCTCCATTCATTTCTACATTCTTGTTCTCAAGTGTCACATTTTCTTTGTTCCACATTTTTTTCTACATATATTCTTTCGAGAAACGATAAATCTCCCTTCTCATCATCCTTTCTTCTACTATTATTCTTTTAGAAAAAGACCTTTCTTATTCTCTAACTTGAAAGTCATTCTTTGAGTTTATTATTCTTTGAAATCATATGTTTGTCGTTATTTCAAAATCGGGATTAATAAATAGTCAGTCCAAATGAAGTGATGCCATATATTACTTTTAGAAATTGTTAAATAGTATATAAAATCCTTTTTACCCATCGAGCCTCGCCATACTTATTTTGCATGGTCAACTCAACCATTATGAAGCATTATGGCAACGAAAGCATTTAAATTGTGTTCTTATCAAAATGATGACATTTGCAAAAAAAGAAAAAGAAGAAAAAATAAGGAAAAGAATGTTGCTTTCTTTCCAAAGACAAAGATAGAGCTATATTTTTCATGATTTAATATCATTTGCTGGTCAATAAGGGAGCCAAAGGTTAAGTAAAATGATTTTTTTATTAAAAAAAAAAAAAAAATTTCTAAAGCAGCCTCAAAACCATGTTGTCTTCAAAGTTGTGAATAATTAATGGGGCATTTTTCATTTAAAAACTCTTGTTATAATATTTTCTTAAAAAAAGAATAGAAAAGAAAAAATTCATTCATTTATCAACTTGTTGAAGAACTTGAAGAGCATTTGTTAAAAAATGCTTTAATAATTTTTGGAAAGAAAATATAGGGTTACCAAAGTAGCATCACTTTTTGTCTTGAAACTTCAAATTAAACGAAGTTGATTATATCACCAAATTATGAGAAAATTAAATAAGTTACAGCTAAAAAATTGTTGGATTTGATGTCCTAAATCTCATGGTCTTATTATATTTATTTAACAAAATAAGAGGTATTTTATTTGATATTAGTTGCATTAACTCACAAAAACTAATAAACTAAGATCCAGAGTTATCTTCTATAACTTAAACATGTATGTGGAGACATATAGGTGGATCATGTTTAAGTGGTAACCTAAACGGTCTGTAGTAGATGGATAGGAATGGGTACCTTATCTTGGGGACACTACGATTATGACCTGCTTTGTAATTCTTACAATTGTTGTAAAGTGCTACAATGATCTAGTCCTGATCATTCATGTGGAGACATGTGAGCAAGGGTATTCTATGAAAGAACTCATTTTATAGAGATCCTTGAGTGGAAGCGGATCGTTCAAATTCTATTTTGATTGAAAAACTAAATTTACAATGAACATTCAATATATGCATTCATAAAAAAATTACAACATGCCTTTTTATAAAGAAAAAGGGTTTAAGAGATACTAACTTTGAAGAACTTTTCTTCTTGTAAATCCCTCGAATGATCATGAACTCAAACACAACAACAAAATTGAAGACTTTCTTCAAAAACTTCATGAACCAAAATAGACACTACCACAGGGAGCCTTCGGTATTCTCAGGGTGAGAGTCCACGAGTGGTGGGCTCTGACTATTTTAGTTTGGAGGGTTTGTTTGAGTTTGGAGGAGGAAGAAGATTGAGAACATAGAACGTTTCTATTCTTCAATCGTCTAGGCTGCCTTGTCGTGTAATGTTGTCTTTTCAGGAAGAAAAGAAAACTATTTTCTTTATCCCATTTGCCACAAAAAACTAATTAACCACCTACTAAGGTGGTTAGAGAAAAAATAGAAATTATTATTTAACATAATAAAATAATATAAATAAATATGATAACTAACTTATCATATCTTATTTATATTAAACTATATGTTATATCAAATATAACATATAACCTATAGTTTTAATATTGTATCATATACAATATAAACTATAGTTCATTTTCTCTATTTTATGACATTTAATATAAATTATATTTATATTAAATTTAACAACTATGAATCACATTCATAGAAAATATATTTGAATCCCATTCATATATGTATTTCCTCAAATTAAATTATAATGTATCAAATACATTATAAACAATTATATCATATATAATTGAATCAATTTAATTATATCATATACCATTAAATTTCCTCTTATTAATTTAAAAAATTCAAATTATTTAATTTAAACAATACCTTATGGACCTGCAGTTTGAAGCTCTAACGGTACGTGAATAATTAATTAAACTCTTTAATTACATTATCCACCATCCGTTAACTGTCGGGCACCCCACTAAAGATCGACAACTCCACTCTTCGTACTACAGATATATTTCTATATCCATTGCATATAACCAATCAACAGTACGATGACCATTCATAAATTGCTCGTAAGATAGTTAAGCCAAATTACCGTTTTGCCCTTGTAGCTACATCTAACTCCTTAAGTACGGTTGATTCCTCTAATGAACATAGATCATTGTCCCACTATGACTAAACTCTTCTCGAGCCAAGAGAAGGTGTGGCTCACATTATTCAAGCCCCGAAATCAGTTCTTAAGGGAGCAATTTATCTACTTACACTTACATCGGGGAAGAAGTGATTTCTATCTTGTGTAGCTGAGTATCTAGCTCCCCAATCAGACGAATCTCCAAAATGGTAGACTTGTTGAGTCGGCGATTTGGCCACTCTCACCCATGTAAATCAAAGGACTGCCCTTATAGGCAAAAGTTCACAACTCACTCAGGATTAAGGTCATGTTCTTTATGGTCATCCTAGTGAAAAGAAATTCTCAATTATGAACGGCGTTATATAACGAGACTAAACATTTCGTGGTCCGGTCTATGACGAGCAGAAATGCACGTCATCTTAGGCCTTTTATTTAGAATTATGAGGGCTGTTCAGCAGAATATGCGGCAATTATGTTAGGAATTCATGATAAAATGAGTTTGCGTCGTTCAGTATCAAGAATCTCGGCTAACCCACTATTATGTGTTATTATGCATTCAATTGTCTATCTTTGTAGTTAACGTAGAAAGCGGACGCAGACGCGAAAACTGGGCTATCGCATAGACGACTGCATGCGGAGAAATTCTCCATCGCAAAGACGAATGCATACATTCATTGCATGGGTGTTGCGGTAATCGACCACATGCATCCATCGCATAGGAGTTGCGATCGTCAAGCGATTGCGGTCATCGTATAGAAGTTGCGGTAATCAAGCGAATGCGGTCATTGCAAGATTGCAGCTACATGATGATAACCATAATAGAGGGATGAACGCAAGGTTAATGGAATGGAAGCATCAATGCATATTTCGGGAAAATCAAAAGATGATGTTGACATTTCACCTACCACGCCATTAGCAGTAGAGATTCAGAAAAGGACCAACGCGCCGCGAATGTCAGAATCAGAGCAGGTCCATTAATGCTGTCGGCGATCAAGCTCTATAAATAGAAGCCGATGAGCAGAATTTCAAATCATCCAAGTTTCTACCTTCGGGTGGATCCTTGTGATCCAGACCAAAGAGTTAGAAGAAAGCTTGAGAGTTCTTCATCTCCTTCATCCATTTCGAGTGACGAACGGAGCCTTTGCCGGAGTTAGATCTCGAGAGAGTCAGCTCCACCGCCCTTCCATTGCACCACCGGTAGCCTTGACACACATCCGTTGGAAGCAAGACATTGCTTCTAGCTGGTCCTTTCATTTTCTCTTCTTTTCTTATATTGTATTGTATTACATTTTGGCTTAAGAAATTAATACACTTTGTGATCAATGCATTTCGATGTTTCCTTCGACTTCATCTCCATCTTCACTACTTAGCATATTTAACCTTCATTGCATCACTTAGTGAGATTGCTAGAGTATCGCATGCTTAATCATGCGGCATAGGAATATGAAGCATGTAGCAAACCACCGAGAGGTGTGCGTTGCGTGAGTATTGTGAGAAAACCTTATTTGTTTAGTGTGAAACTGTAGCAACGCCTGTCTGTAGGCGGACGCAACGCTTGTCTATGAGTAAAGTCAGCAACAACTAACTGCCCGGGAGGGTAAGTGGTTAGTCGTATTAAGCAATGTAAGCAAGTATTCGCTAGAGATAGGAATAATCTTATGTCAGCCAAGTTTATGCGGTTACCTTGTCTTATGAGTGCATCATTCATCATTTAGGCATACTTGGAAGAGTAGTCTAAAAACCAAATCTAAGTCTCGGGAGAGCGGATTGAATCGCATAAGTAAAAATGGGGAACTTAGAGATAAGCTCCATTTGCTATTACACAGCGTATGCACCCTACGGAGAGGATATGGCATGCGTCCAAGAAGTAGGATATGGTGGTATGCGGTCATCTTATTTATGTGTGGGAGCACATGAGCAGGAATAGAGATTTAGGAATAAGGCCTCTCGACACTTCGTATATACATCGCATACGTCCTAGAAATAGGCTCAAGTGTGTGTAGCATGATCGCATAGCTTGCATTGGTTGAGGTTGCCCTTACGATCAAGCTTAGGGTTGCGACGAGGACATCCTTACTTTTTATCTATTTTTTCATGCATTTACCACGCGTCAACAGTTGTCGTATCTCTACCTCTCATTCATACTTCCAATGCTTTTGTTTGTCAGTTAGGAGTAGGAGTAGTTTGTAGCTTAAAACCCCCCCATCATTCTTTTATTTATCCGTCGCAAACACATCACACGTCTAGCTACAAGTCCCTGAGTTCGACCTCGGATCACCCGAGAAACTTGCGTTTGCATTATACTTGGCGTGAGTACAAGAAAACTTGTGACTGGAACACATGGTCATCGCATACATTCGTAAATGCATAGTTTCATTCCGATGCATGAAACCAACGCATGAGTATCAATGCATACCTTAAGACATGCATCGCATAATTGCGTTCACTAATTTCGTTATCACGGTCTTATACAAACTTCTTTGTGTAGAATATCTCCAATCGCATGTCTAATATTTGAATGATCAGGATCAGATCATTTGTAGCATTTTACAACATTTGTAACATCTACAAAGGGGCTACACTCGTAGTGTCACTAGGATAATGTACCCAGCCTTATCCATCTATTACAGGCCATTTAGGTTATCACTTAAACATAATCCAACTATATGTCTCCACATACGTATTTAAGTTAAAACGATAACCTTAGATGTTAGTTTATTGCAACTAAAATATCACATATTTTATAGACAAAGTGAATAAAAATATCTTATATTATTAATCACATAAGAGTTTGTTCGTATAAAGTTTACAAAGTATAGGACCCTACGAGATTTAGGGCATCAACCCCAACATTCTATACAAAGAGTTTGTACAAGATTGGACATGAAATGAATAGTCTCTTTGTACAACACCATTACTAGAAGAGACTTACATTTCATCAGGATGACCATAGGTGAATTCACCTGAATCCCGTGTGAGTTGTGAACTGCTGCCTATGAAGGCGGTTCTTTGATTTGTATGGGTGAAAGTGGAAAGTTTTGCTGACCCAATATGCCTATCATTTTGGAGATTCGTTTGATTGGGGAACTGAGAATGCAAATACACAGAAGAAATTCACTCTTGCCTTATAGTTCGGGTAAATAGGTAAGTTAGTCCCTTAAGGGCTGATTTTTGGGGCTTGAACAATGTGACGTCACACCCTTTCCTAGCCCGAGAGGGATTTGATTATAGTTGACCTATAACTTATTCTTCATTAGAGGCATCAGTGGTACTAAAGAAGTTAGACGTAACTATAGGGGCAAAATGACAATTCTGGTCCAGTTATTCGTACGAGAAATTTGTGAGGGGTCAACACACTATTGATTGGTTATATTCAATGGACATAGAAATTTATCTATCGTGCAAAGAGTGCAACTATCGGTTTTTAGTGGAGTGACGATAGTTAATTGAAGTTGATTAATTTAGTTAAAGAGTTTAATTAATTAATCAAGTACCGTTGGAGCTTCTATAAGTCCATAACGTCCCCTCATTAGCTCAATTGGGATTAATAAGAATGACATTAATTTGGATTAATTTGAATTGTTCAAATTAATAAAGAAAATTAATTATATAAGATATAATTAATATGAAATTATTTATATGAGATATAATAATATAAAGTTTTATTTGAGAGAAAATGAATATTTCAATATGATTCAAACATTAAAAATAATATGAATTTGATTCATATGAAATGAAATAATATTAAACTATAGGTTATACTACATGTGATATAATACAAACTATAAGTTATGTGTTATATTAGATATAACATATGGTTTTTTAATATATGATATATAATCAATCAATTAATTAAAGAAAAATCAATTTTGTTTAATTAAAGGAGTTATTTGTTAACTTCCCCCCCTTTCCTCCTATTTCTCTCTCATTAACTAACATATGGAAGTGGGAAAGTTTGAATCATCTTCTCCTTGCATTCTAATATAAATATAGAACATAAATTTTTTATGTGGTGTGCATTTACTCTCTCAAATTCTATAATTTTATCTTTTTCCAAATTAATCTTGAAGCTCCCAAAACTCTCACCGATTCTCTACCCTTCGAGAATACCAAGGTTTCCGTCTGGTTATGTTCGGGATTTGGAGATTCTTTGATGCATTTTTTTGGTTCGTGAATTCGAAAGGAATTTGAAGAGTTCGTAATTTTGAGAGGGATGTGCAGAGTTTCGGTCTTTAAAGGTGAGTGATCTTCTGATCTCCTCTTCTTATTCATTTTTCGTGTAGTTGCATGCTAAATTAAATCAAATGTTTATGTTTCTATTTTCTGTTTGATTAAATTAAATTTGAATGGTTTTGGAGATCCTTTGCTGCATTTTTGTGGTTGTTTATGAATTCGAAAGGAATTCAAAGAGTTTGTAATTTCGAGAGGGATATGAAGAGTTTCAGTCTTTAAGGTGAATGATCTTCTGATCTCCTCTTCTTATCATTTTTCGTGTTATTGCATGTTAAATTAAATCAAATGTTTATGTTTCAATTTTCTGTTTGATTATATGTTCTATAAAATAAAATTGGGATACCGATCCTTTCCGCATATAGTGTTCTCAACTCTTTCAATTGGTATCAAAGCACTCGGTCGAGTCGCAGTTTTTCTTTTTTAACATTCTTCAAAGTAATGGTGGGTTTAGAATGCTGCATTGTTCAATGTTGAACGGGCTTTGAACGTTTGGATGTTTTCGGGATTAGAATTTTAAAATTATGTTGCATTTTCTATGATTCGATAAGTAAGGGCCCGTTGTTATGGACGTAATTATTTACTATCGAGTCTATAGTTTAATTTCTGGGTCATTCATGATGGTTTTCCAGCATCTATTCGATGGAAAACGGAGCAAAATTGAAGTTGAAGATAAACTTAAGAGAGTCTTGCCTCACCAACCTTCTTCTCCTTGCTTTTCAGCAAGAATTGGAATGTCTGCAATTCATTGAGTAGAGTTGTAAGGTTGTAGTCAACCTTGTTTAGAATAGCGTTGCTAACAAAGTGAAGGAAGCTTTATGGTAACGACTCTAGAGTAATGCTAACCTGGCTGGCCTCATCGATGCTCGACCTATTCATCTTTGCCACGTTGAAGTGGACCATCATGTTCAGAACATGTTCACAAACAGATGTTCCTTCCTTCATTTTGGAGTTGAAGATGAACTTAAGAGTGTCGTGCCTTAGCTGTGCGGACGTTTGTCTAAACACTCCCCTCAAGAACTCCATGATCTCACGTGCGGTGATCATGAGATCATGCTTTTTGGCCAAAACATCCTTAAGGCTGACCAAGATATACGCTCGGGCGTTCTCATTCGCCCGTGTCCAATGCTCGTACGCCTCTCGAACATTTCGAGCAACGTTGGGAGGTGGAATAGGAGGACAATCCTCCATAAGGACGAACCTCAGATCATCGATGATAAGGATCGTGTTAATTGTGTTTTTCCAACTAGCGTAGTTCTCTCCAGTCAGTTTATTGGTGGCTAATAAAGCAAGAGTAGTGGTAGCCATTTTAAGAGTTACTGGAAAAGAAAAACAAACTTAATGAGTCTACTTGCATTACCACATTTAACACCAATTAATTTTTAGCAAAGGAGTTCTATTGTACCCTAAGTGACATCTATTTTGCAATGATGCCCCAGTGAGCAGAAAAAAAGTCACCGTAGAGTGATCAAATGCCCCTTCACTGGAATGAGATAATCTCAACCATTAGATAGAAACAACTCCTTGTAACTGAATCTAACAACCACCATTGTTCAGTCCAGAATTTGTTAACATCCTTAACAACTTTGTGTAAGTGTAACCCCTCATTTTAAACCCTAGATTCCTGCCCTAATGTGCTCACCATAGGGAAAAAAATTAGGACAAGAGACTAAACCAACCCTATCCATTTATGGAGATCAGATAAAGAGTTGTGCAAATATAGTCATCCTTTAGGGGAACACTCCTAGGGTGCCTCAAGGCGATGCACGAAAATTTTTTCCAACCTAATGAGAGAGACCGAGGGATATGTTGTCACACTTCTCGCTCCCACTTACTATGAACATTCTCTCCATTCACCTTGGTATCGACCTACTCAAATGCTATCCTTTAGGAGGACACTTTCAGGGTGTCTCGAGGCCGAGTATAGATCTCACAGTGTGAATTTTTTAGGGGGAAACTCGTAGAGGTAAAATGAAGTATCATATACCCCAATTACCTCCCATTGAATGTTCTACCTAGGGATTCATTAACTTAGAAAACCTTGCTACTGATTTTATCTAAATGGATGTTTAATTTACTCAAAAACAACATTCGCTTTTGATGATTAAATAAGTTTGATTCAAGTCTTACTAAACACTTTAATAGACTTTCATCAAATTTGCATGCATGCAACAAATCTATCTAATTCACCTTTCCAGGTAGGTTCCCAGGTAGGGGTGTGACGTTTCCATCGACTTAAGTACCCAGCCTAGCCAGAACCAGCCTTAGCCAAAAGATCCCTTATAGATAGATTCAGTACATATTTAATCTTTTATTAGTCAATTTAATCCTAATAAACCGAATTAAAAGATTAAACTTAGGTTTCTAATCTCATTAAAACCGTTAGGTCTATCTCAATCAAATTTTAAAACTCTTTTAAAATATGATTAAAGCCTAAGTTTGCATGCAACTCTTTCTTATTGATTTTAATTCTAATTTCATTAATTATAACTCTTATAAAAAATGAAACAACTAAAACCAACTACATTACTAAGCTAGACATACATAGGGTGTTCATAACTTTTATAAATAAACCTAAGTGTCATGCTTCATGCAGTATTCATGATGGAATATGAGAAATACACAGTGGAATTAGGATCTAATTACACTCTAATTGCTTTTAATTAAAAGAAAACTAGCATGCAAATCAAGGGAAAAACAGTAAATTAATAGGATAAGATACAACCTTTGTAGCTCCCGAAAACCGCTTTTCCTCGCTGAATCTTGACCCAAACTCTTCCGGACCACCACTAAAGTTGACCTACTATCCTCTAGACTCAGAACTGGATTGTGGGACCCGGTGGATGAAAAAAACCGAGAGAGAGAAAGAGATGGAAAGAAGATGGAAATTTGGGTTAGGTTTGGGTTTTGGACTTCAATCAAGAAAATGATTTTTCCAGCCCAAATTTAGAAAACATTTTTTGCAAAAATGCCCAAATTTTTTTTCATTCAAAATGAAAACCCAATTTATAGAATAAACCATGCAGCAATTGCATGAAACAAGTTCATAAAAACCTAACACCTATAATCCACTATCTTAGTAGGCTTAATGTCTCCAGTATAAGCCAACACCTAGCTCACTATTTTGTTAGTAGAATTATCTAATAAAAGTTTGGATTTTTCCTCTAACTATAGTCAAAGGGCAAAATAGTCATTTGGTCAAAGTTTGGATTTTGACTTTTTATGATTTTTTCCATGTTGACTAATTTTGACCTCCCGAGCATGAATCCGCATTCATTTTCTCAAAATTCAAATCACATTTAAATATAAGGTCGGTCAAAGTTTGACTTTTCAAAGTCAAAAGTCAACTCTTTGACTTTTTACATCTTTGACCATTTCCATTATTTCCGAGCTTCCGAATATGAACATATTCATATTCTTGATATTTAAATCAGATTTAAATATTAAAGTTGTATCTCTAAACTGAAAAACCGACCATTATATCACATATACTTGTCGGTTTCTCTCTCTTCACCTAATTCGAACAATTCGAATCATTCTATCATACTGTTCTAAGTTTATTCCATATGAGCTAGTAGGGGAACCTAATAGACCTATAGATCATGGGCTCTAACGATCCGAGATTAGCTGGCTAAACTCTTTAGACGGAGCTAATCAACATTCGTTAACTAACGGGTCATTCTACTATAGTCCCGTAGTTGCACTCCCCTCACTATAGATATATTTGTGTCCATTTGATATAACCATGATTAGTAAGCTAATCCTTCACAGGTTGTTCGTAATCTCGGCTGGGTCATAAAAACCATTTTACCTCCAAGACTACATCTTGTTCCTTAAGTTCCACTGATCCTCTAATGAACAATTGGTTTAAGGTCCAACCTATAAACCGAACCCCTCTCTGGCCAAGGAGAGGGTAGGGCCCCTTGTTCAAGACCTTGATTCAGTACTAAAGGGAACAACCTATCTACTATCCCTATAATGGGTAGGAGTGAATTTCGTCTTGCACCCTATGTTCCCAGCTATCCACCCGATCTTACCCCTAAAATGGGAGGCTTATTGGGCCAGCGATGATGAGCTATCCTCACCTATGCAGATCTAAGGATAATTCCGAGTGAACAGGATTTCATAGTTAACTCAGGATTAAAATTAAGTTACCTAGGTCATCAATTAACATAAAACGACATTTAGAACGTAAAAAGTGACTATTTCATAGTTCAGTCTTATGCAAAATCATTGCATAAGATGCCCCCACTCACATATCTCTATATGAACGATTCAAGATCACATCGTTTGTACTAACTACAAAGTGGGCCGCATCCATAGTGTCCCCAGAATAAGGCGCCCAACCTTATTCATATACTATAGACCATTTTGGCTATATATTTGAACTTGATCCACATTTATGTCACTACATAAAGTTCAAACTACATTAAATAGCCTCAGGACCTTAGTTTATTGGATTCAAGATTTCAATTTCAATAACAACTTTATCGAAAAATAAAATAGAATATGTTTATTAATTTACAAACTACGAGTTTTAGGACATAAAATCCAACAATTCATTCATTACTAATATATAACTTTTATATAACACGTAATGAGCCAAGCATACATGCTTACATACATCCTTATATTGTAACATTTATATAAAGATGATGCATGGACATGCTTTAATGCATGCATATATTATAACTCTTATATTATATGATGCATGAGCATGTTTTAAGTAATTTAATCATGCAAACTACTAGATTATAACACTTATAATATAAAGATGATGCATGAAAAAATGCATAACTTATGGTGGGTTTTAAAACTATATAACATACATTATGGCGTATAATATAAACATACATCACATGTATATTCAATTAAAGTTGATGGACCAGGATAATATGCCTCAAAACTGGAATAAAAAAGCTAACTATTACAAAAGAATTGAGTCAACCGGTTCAAATAGGTGAACCGGGTCTTAAACTGCCCACTCGAAGCCTTGTCACTTGATCATGTAGCAACTCCTTCAGATCGTCGAGTAACACACATCGAGTATAAACAATCGTGTATCAATGATCGTGTGGCTAAGGACTATGCGATAAGCATGAAAGTCCATGCGATCGTGCAGTGCATATCGAGTAACGCATGGCATGCGATCATGCAGCCAACGACTATACGATGAGCATGATTGTGTACACGATTGAGTAGCAAGCATCGAGTATCATATACCAAGTGATCGTGTAGTTAGTGACTATGCGATGAACATGATAGCCTACACGATTGTTTAGTGTGCATGCCTTGCGTCAAGTATCATATACTCTACGATTGTTTACCCAGAGCATCTATGCGATCAAATAGCCAACACAACATGATCGAGTAAACTCTTTACTCGATTGTGTAGCATTAGCTATGTGATCAAGTAGCCAACACAACATGATCGAGTAAACTCTTTACTCGATTGTGTAGCATTAGCTATGCGATCGCTTAGCAAATACTCACGATCGAGTAGAACATTACTACACGATTGCATAGACAAATCTAAACGATCGTTTAGCTTGGGCTACATGATGCGACCATCGATTCATTTTCTCCCTCGAAGCGAACAATAATTCCTTGCGTCTGAAGCTTCATCACGCACGACTCAAACAAACAAAAAATGGACTCGATTGTAAGTCAATAATGCCCAAAAACATAGAGGCCCTTACATATTAACTTTTGTAAAAGTAAAGAAAGCTTTAAATAGAGGCAATTATCTCGAAACATCCATCAACAACATCCACAAACACACTTAACACTTAAACGCATTGCAGAATACTTAAAACCCACCAAGACTGTAAATGAAATTCAATACAACAATGGAATTTTGAAATCAGAACATCCTAGCTCTGATACCAATTGACAGAACTCTAAAGCTAGAGGACCTTTGAGTAGAAGAGGATCGTTCCAAACTCCATTCTGAAAGAACTCAAACATTTACAATCATACTAAACAGATTATGCATTAATCAATAAATTACAGCATGCTTCTTGAAATAAATACAAAGGATAAGAGAGACAAAATCTTTGAAGAACTTTTTCTTCACGTATATCCCCCGAACAAACTCGAACTCCTTCGAACACCAGCAAGGAGTAAAACTCGATCCTCGAACAGAATCGGACACTACCACAAGATTGCCTTGGTATTCTTGGTGTGAGAATTCATAAGTTGTGGGCGCTGGCTTATTTTGGATTGAAGGAAGAGTTGGAGTGGAGGAGGAGATGGTCGAGTATACGATGACAGTATGTAGTAGATGGAATCCTATCGCATAGACTCAATACTCGATCATTGAGAAAAGAGTACTATCGTGTAGTAAACTCGATCCTTTTGTCTAGTCATTCGATGGCTAATAGTGTCAATCGTGTGTCGTGTGAGATTTTGAAATCCATTTCCTTTTATCCAACAATTGCCATAAAACTGTCTCCACCTACTAAGGTCAGGTATTAAGAAAAAGAAATTTAATTATCATATAATTAATAAATTATAAATAAATACAAGAACTAACTTATCATATTATATTTATAACCTATAGTTTTAATATTGCATCATATACCATATATAAACCATAGTTATTTTTCTCTTTTTATTAAAAAACTAAATTTACAGTAAACATTAATATATGCATTCATAAACAAATTACAACATGCTTTTTATAAAGAGAAAGAGTTCAAAAGATTAACCTTTGAAGAACTTTTCTTCTTGTAAATCCCTCGAACAATCATGAACTCAAACACAGCAACAAACTTGAAGACTTTCTTCAAAAACTTTATGAACCAAGACAGACACTATTACAAAGAGCCTTCGATATTCTCAGAGTGAGAGTCTATGAGTGGTGGGCTCTGGTTATTTTAGTTTGGAGGGTTTGTTTGAATTTGGAGGAGGAAGATTGAGAACACAGAATATTTCTATTCTTCAATCATCTAGGTTGCCTTGTCATGTAATCTTGTCTCTTCAGGAAGAAAAGAAAACTATTTTCTTTTATCCCATTTGCCACAAAAAATCAATTAATCACTCAATAAGGTAGTTGGAAAGAAAATAGGAATTATTATTTAAAATAATAAAATAATATAAATAAATATGATAACTAACTTATCATATCTTATTTATATTAAACTATATGTTATATCAAATATATCACATAACTTATAGTTTTAATATTGTATCATATACAATTTAAACTATAGTTCATTTCTCCATTTTATGGAATTTAGTATAAATCATATTTATATTAAATTTATATGAATATTTGAATATTTATATAAATCACATTCATAAAAAATATATTTGAATCTCATTCAAATATTTATTTCCTCCAATTAAACTATAATGCATCAAATACTTTATAAACAATTATATCATATATAATTGAATCAATTTAATTATATCATATACAATTAAATTTTCTCTTATTAATTTGAACAATTCAAATTAACCCAAAAATTTATTCTAAACTAAATCTTTTTGAGCTACCAATGGGACCTTATAGACCTGCAGTTTGAAGCTCGAACGGTACGTGAATAATTAATTAAACTCTTTGATTACATTGTCCACCATCCATTAACTATCGGGTACTCCACTAAAGACCGACAGCTGCACTCTTCATACTACAGATATATTTTTGTGTCCATTGGATATAACCAATCAACAGTACAATGACTTTTCACAAATTGATCGTAAGTGTAGTTGGACCAAATTACCGTTTTGCCCTTATAGTTACATCTAACTCATTAAGTACCACTGATTCCTCTAATGAACAATAGATGATAGTCTCACTATGACTAAACCCTTCTCGGGCCAAGAGAAGGTGTGGCGCCACATTGTTTAAGCTCCGAAATCAGTTCTAAAGTGAGCAATTTATCCCCTCTTCATCGAGGAAGGAGTGGATTCTATCTTGTGTAGCTGAGTTCCCAGCTCCCCAAAAAGATGAATCCCCAAAATGGTAAGCTTTTTTAGTCGACGATCTGGCCATTCTCACCCATGCAAATCAAAGGACTACCCTCATAGGTAGGAGTTCACAACTCACTTAGGATTAAGGTCATGTTACCTATGGTCATCCTAGTGAAATGAAAGTTTCAATTATGAACAGTGTTATATAACAAGACTAAACATTTCGTGGTCCAATCTTATACAAACATCTTTGTATTGAATATCCTCGTGAAGACATGAATGATCAGGATCAAAATATTTTTAGTACTTTACAACATTTGTAACATCTATAAAGTGAACCACACTCGTAGTGTCACAAGGATAAGGTATCACTTCTTACCCATATACAACATACCATTTAAGTTATCACTTAAAGCACGATCCACTTGTATGTCTCCACATACATGTTTATGTTATAACAATAACCATGGATCTTAGTTTATTGGTTTGTGGTTAATGCAACTAAAATATCAAATATTTCATAGACTGAAGTGAATAAAATATAATATATTATAAATCATAAAAGTTTTGTTTATACAAGTGTTTACAACCTATAGAACTCTACAAGATTTAGGGCATCAATCCCAACACACTATGCTCTAGCTGCAACATTACAACGTTGCACAGAGCATCGCGATGCTGCAGGCAGCATAGTATTACACTACGACTAGTAAAAAGGCAGCATAACGACGCTGTTATCATGCATCGTTATGTTCCGGACATGAGGTGAGCGCATTGAGACGGTCTAGACCAACGGTTCGCAGCTTCCATCGGATCAAGTCAACGGTTCTTCCTATTTTTAATTATTTTTCTAATGATTATATTTTATTAATTAAATTAATATAATTTTTAATATTAATTTAATTAATGTTTTAAAAAACCAATCCCAGTCCAAATTGTTGCTTTTAAATTATGCATGTGATGATGGTTATTTTTATTACTATATATGCCATAATTTATGTCATACAGAAAAATTCCACTATAAGATATATATTTGTTCATGCATCATTTTAATATAAATGCCATATTATAAAGTTGCATTATTTATGAAGCATGCTCATGCATCATATTAGATAAATGTTATTAAGTGTGAATGCATACATAAATAACATTTCCATGCATCATTTAGTTATAAATGTTATAATATATAGTTTAGATATATGGATGGATGTTGTTTATTTTTTTTCATTACCTTAATATGTAATTGTTATGTATGTAATGTAATGAAAATGAATTACATGATACACTTTAGTGAATTATAATTGTTATAATTTCAAAATATGTCATTAGATGCATGTGTAGGTTTTAATTGTTTCATTTATTCTTTATAATAGTTATAAGTTAAACGAAATTAGAAATAAAATCTATAATAAAGAGTTGCAATGCTTAGGTTTTAATTGTTTCATTTATTCTTTATAATAGTTATAAGTTAAACGAAATTAGAAATAAAATCTATAATAAAGAGTTGCAATGCTAACATAGGTTAATTTTTTAAATAGTTTAAAATTGATTTCATGTTAGACCTATGTTTAATAAATTTCTAATACGATTAGAAATTGCTTTAATCTTTAATACAGTTTAATGGGATTCAATTATTTTTTTAATAAAAGATTAAATTTGTAACAAATGTATCTATAAGGGATCTCTGTCTAAGGATAGTTCTATCTAGGTTGGGTATTTAAACTGGTGAAAATGAAACACTCTTACCTAGTAACTGACCTGGAAGGTGAATTAGATAGAATTGATACAAGCATGTAACGAATGATTAAAGTTTGTTAAAGAGTTTAATGAACAATAATAATCAACATTGTTAAATTATCCAATGTAAATGAAACTTTGGGCAAAGTTAACAAACATTTAGTAAAAAATTGTTAGCCGAATTTTCCTAAGTTAATCAACGTAGGTAGAATGCTTAGTGAGAGGAAAATGTTGTATATGATGCTTCAGTTTTCTTTCACGTTTCTCCTATATAGTTCACACCATGAGATCTATGCTTGGCCTTGAGACATCTTTGCTTGTATCTCCCTAAGGGTGATGTTTTCATAGGTTAATAACAAGGTGAGTAGAGAGTGTATTCATAGTAAGTGGGAGAGGGATGTGTGTCAACACATCCCATGGTCTCTTTCAGTAGTTTGTAGTAAACCTTCATGCTCGGCCTCGAGTCACCTTTCGTTGTGTCCCCCTATGGATGGTGTTTGTATGAAATTTTACTCAAACTTCAGAAATAGATAGGATTGCTTTAGTTGTTGCCCCAATCAGTTTATCCCTACGGTTGGCTCATTGGGGCGAAACTCTAGAATCTAAAATGAAGGGTTACACTTACAAGAAAATGTTAAGTAAGTTAACAATTTCTAGACCAAACAATGGTGACTAATAATTATAGGAATAAGAGTTATTCTAGTATAATTATTAGTAGAGATTTTCTCAATTCAGTGAAAGGGTAATTGATCACCCTACAGTGGTTTTCACCCTGCCTCACTGAAGTATCATTGAAAAATAGATGTCACGTAGGATACACTAGATTTTTGCTAAATTGATCGATTTTTCAGTTGGGTAATGCGTTTAATAACTAATATAAATAAAATGTATCGTTTCAGCAATTCATTATGGTAAACTCTACTTTAAACCTGCTTTATGTTGATAAGTTAAACAACAATAATTATACAAGTTGGAAAAATACTATTAATACTGTACTCATTATCGATGACCTGCGATTCATCCTGGTTGAAGAGTGTCCTCAAGTCCCAGCTGCTAATGCATCCCAAAATGTTCGGGAGGCATATAAGCGCAATGGGTCAAGGCGAATGAAAAGGTCCGAGCGTATGTTTTGGCCAGCTTGTTTGAAGTTTTGGTAAAAAAGCATAAGTCCATGCTCACGGCTCGTGAGATCATGGAGTCCCTAAGAGAAATGTTCGGACAACCGTCCACACAACTCAAGCATGAAACTTTCAAGTTCATTTTCAATGCTTGGATGAAAGAAAGGACATTAGTTGATGAACATGTTCTGGATCCACTTTAACATAGACGAGATGAACGATCTGTTATTGATAAGGCCAGTCAGGTTAGTTTCATCTTATAAACTTTACCTGAAAGTTTCATTCAATTCCATAGCAACACTGTCATGAACAAGCTTGACTACAACCTTGAAAGAGTTAAATAACATGTAGCAGAAGAATCAAGGATCCATAAGCATTAAAATTTACTAATTTTGACAAAAACTAAAGTATGCTCTTCTAAAAAGTGGGTTTTCAGATCATACTTTTGATGAACTTTCAAAGAAAACGTGTGTACAGCAGCAGTATTCACTTGATATCACCGTGAACCACCTCAAAGCCTTCCCTACTATCCTCTTGGAGCTTTAGGCAGACTTGTGGGACTCAAGAACAGCTTGAAGATGTGAAGAACCAAGAAGAGCTCACAGCAGCCGATAAGAAGAAGACAGTCTCTTTTCACAGAAATTTTTTTCTAAAGAATTACGCATTCCTTTTTCTTAAATGACTCCAAAATTCTTTATATATTGTAGATGAACATGCAAAGAAATGGAGTTTATGACTTCCAGCTCATGCTTGGAGAATCAATGAAGAGAGGATAATGACCTTTGTGTGAGCATGAAGATGAAGATAATGGAAAAAAACTCATTTTCCATTTTGTGCAACATGCAAAACGAATTTTCATTTTTCTTTTAAAACATAAAATGATTTTAAAACCGTTTTAATTGAAAATTGGTTTTCTTAAATTAATTTCATAAATTAATTTAAAATATTAATTAATTAATATCAAATATGAAATAATTTTTGCACAATAATCATCTTCATATATTTAAATCATATTTAAATATATATTTTCTTGTTCCATTTAATTTGAACGTTTCAAATTAATTTCTCAAGCTACCCTAAAGCTTATCCATTTACGAGCTAGTAGAGGGACCTCGTGGACCTACAGATCATGGGTTCCAACGATTCGAGATTAATCGGTTAAACTCATTAGTCTGATCTAATCCCCATTCTTTACTAATGGGACACTTCACTATAGCCCATAGTTGAACTCCTCTCACTGTAGTTATATTATGTCCACATAATTTAACCATAATTAGCAAGTCAACCCTCCACAGGTTGTTCGTAATAACGGTTGGATCAAATATTTGTTTTACCCCTGAGATTACGTCTTATTCCTCAAGTCCCTACTGATCCTCTAATGAACAACTGGTTCGTGATCTAATCACTAAACCAAACTTTCTCAGCCCAGTGAGAGGGTGGGGCCCCTTGTTCAAGGCTTGAATTCAGTACTTGAGAGAGCAATCTTTCTCCTATTTCTAAATTGGGTAGGCGCGAATTCCGTCTTGCACCCTATGTCCTCAACTATCTATCCGTCTTATTGAGCCAACCTCAACTATGCAAATCTAAAGGCAATCCCGTATAAACAGGAGTTCATAGTTAGCTCAGGATTATGATCGAGTTACCTAGGTCATTTAGGTGAAATAGTTAGTCTTAAACAGTGAACAACGTCATAAAGTAAAAGTGACTTATTTCTTGGTCCTGATCTTATGCAAACTCATTGCATAGGACGCTCTCACTCCTCATGTCGTAACCCGATCCACTCTTATGTCTCCACATAAAGTTCAAGTACTCATACAATAGTCATGAGTCTTAGTTCATTGGATTTAGACTTTCGTACAATTTATGAAATTAATAACAAGTATATTGATAATATAAGATGTTTATTATTTTACAAACTGCGAGTTTTTAGGACATAAAACCCAACAAACCTGACCACCCTTCTCAATGAGCTGCAGACATATCAATCCTTGATGAAAGTCAAAGAACAAAAATATGAGGCAAATGTTGTCTCGTCCTCCAAAGGGTTCCACAAAGGTTCAACCTCTAGAACGAAGTCTGCACCATCTTCTTCCGACACCAAAATGTGGAAGAAGAAGAAGGGAGGTCAAGGGACAGCTGACCCCACTGCTGCTTAAAGAGGCAAAAAGGCCAAGGTTGCAAAGGGAATCTGTTTCTGTTGCAACAAGGAGAGACACTAGAAGAGAAACTGTCTCAAATATTTGGCATAAAAGAAGAAGGTCAAATAAGATAAATATGATTTACTTACATTGGAAACTTGTTTAGTGGAGAATGATGATTTTGACTTGATAATTGATTCAGGCACCACTAACCATGTTTTTTCTTCATTTTAAAGAATTAGTTCCCAGTGGTAATTAGAGACTGGTGAGATGATAATGTGAGTTGGAATTGGACACGTTGTCTCAGCTGTGAAAGTGGGAGGATTCTATTTATGTTTACAGAAATCATATCTTTTGTTAGGCAATGTATATGTAATTTCTGACTTAAAAAGAACTTGATTTCTGTAAAATGTTTGTTAGAACAATCATATACTAAATTTTATTATGAATAAAGTGTTTATTTATAAAAATAGTGTTGAAATTTGTTATGCAAAATTATAGAGTAACCTTTATGTGTTAAGGTCGTTGGCATCTAATGCCCTCCTTAATACTGAAATGTTCAAAACTGCTAAAACACAAAACAAAAGACAAAAAGTTTCTCCTAAAGAAAATACCTAACTTTGGCACCTAAGATTATGTCACATTAATCTTAATAGGATTGAGAAACTGGTTAAGAACGAACTTCTAATTGAATTAGAAGAAAAAATTTTACCAGTATGTGAGTCATGCCTTGAAGGCAAAATGACTAAAGGGCCTTTTACTAGAAAAGGTAATATGGCCAAAGAACCATTAGAAATTGTATATTCAGACCTTTGTGGTCGTATGAATGTTAAGATAAGAGGAGGGTTTGAATATTTTATCACCTTTACAGATGATTATTCAAGGTATGGGTATGTTTACTTAATGCAACGTAAGTCTGAAGCCCTTGAAAAGTTCTAGGAGTACAAAGTTGAAGTTGAAAATACATTAAATAAAACAATAAAGACACTTTGATCTGATCGAGGTAGAGAGTATATGGATTTAAAATTTCAGAACTATTTGATGGAACGTGGAATTGTATCCCAACTCTCGGCACCTGGTACACCTCAGCAAAACGGTGTATCAGAAAGGAGAAATTGAACCTTGTTAGACATGGTTCCGTCTATGATAAGTTACGCTCACTTACCTGATTTGTTAGGGGGTTATGCAGTTCAAACTGTTGCCTATACTTTAAACTATGTTCTATCCAAAAGTGTTTCTGATTGAATTATGGAATGATCGTAAAGGTAATTTATGCCATTTCAGAATCCGGATTTCCCAACACATGTGCTTGAGGCTAATCCGAAGAAATTGGAACATCGTTCAAAATTGTGCCTATTTGTAAACTATCCAAAACGAACGAGAGATGGTTATTTCTAAGATCCTAAAGATAATAAAGTGTTTGTATCAACAAACGCTACATTTTTAGAAGAGGACCCACATCAGGGAGCACAAACCGCGCATTAAGATAGTATTAAATGAACTTTCTGGTGAAACCACTGAACCTTTAACAAAAGTTTTTAAAGAGCCTAGTACATTAATAAGAGTTTTGATATATGTTCATCTAGTAGGTCACATCCATCTCAATCGTTGGGGGATCCTCAATGAAGTGGGAGGGTTGCGAACCTACCTATACGTTATATGAAATTAACAGAAACCCTAACCGTCATATTTGATGGCGAAGTTGAGGATTAATTTTATTATAAACAGACCATTGAGGATGTAGAAAAAGATAAATGGATCAAAGCTATGGATCTTGAAATAGAGTCTATGTACTTCAATTCAGTCTGGGATCTTGTAGATCAATCTGATGAGATAACCTATAGGCTGCAAATGGATCTATAAGAGGAAAAATGGGGTAGATGGTAAGGTGTAAACCTTCAAGGCTAGACTAGTGGCAAAAGGTTATATCCAAGTTGAGGGAGTTGACTATGAGGAAACTTTCTCACCTACTACCATGTTAAAGTCTATCCGGATACTCTTGTCCATTGCTACATATTATAGCAATGAAATTTAACAAATGGATGTTAAGGCTGCCTTTCTGAGTGGCAATCTTGAGGAAGCTATCTATAGGCAACAACTAGAAGGATTCATAACCTAAGGTCAAGAGCAAAATCTTTGCAAGCTCAATCGATCCATTTATAGACTCAAACAAGCTTCTTGATCTTAGAATATAAGGATTGATATTGCGATCAAATCTTATGACTTTGATCAAAATGTTGATGAACCTTGTGTATACAAGAAAATCATCAACAATTCAGTGGACTTCTTAGTGTTATACGTAGAAGATATCCTACTAATTGGAAATAATGTAGGTCTACTGATTGACATAAAATGGTGGCTGGCGGCCCAATTTCAAATGAAATATTTGGGAGACATGTAGTTTGTTCTCAGTATTCAGATATTTAGGGATCGTAAGAACTAATCGCTAGCTTTGTCTCAAGCATCATACATTGACAAGATATTTATCAAATATTCAAGGTAGAACTCCAAGAAAGGCTTGCTACCTTTCAGGCACAGAGTTGTCTTGTCCAAGGAACAGTTTTCTAAGACACCTCAAGAAGTTGAGATGAGATGGGTCTCCTATACTTCGATTGTTGCTAACCCGATGTACGCAATCTTATGTACTAGATCTGACATTTGCTATGCAGTGAGGATAATCACTAGATATTAGTCTAATCTAGGATTAGATTACTAGATTTTTGTTAGAGCCATCATCAAGTATTTTAGGAGAATGAGGGATTACATGCTTGTATATGGATCTAAGGATATAATCCTTACAGGATATATTGACTCTAATTTCAAATGATAGGGATTCTAGAAAATCCACTTCAGGATCAGTGTTTACTCTTAATGGAGAAACTGTAGTCTGGAGAAGCACCAAGTAGGGGTGTATTGTTAACTCCACTATGGAGGTAGAATATGTAGCAACTTGTGAAGCTGCCAAGGAGGTTATTTGGCTAAGGAAATTATTGGTTGATTTCGAAGTTGTTTCAGACATGTCAAGGCCCATCGCACTTTATTGTGATAATAGTGGTGCTATGGCTAATTCTAAGGAACCTAGAAGCCACAAGCATGGAAAGCATATTGAGCGCAAGTATCACGTGATATGGGAGATTGTGCATTGAGGGGATGCGATCATCATGAAGATTGCTTCGGAGCACAATATTGTTGATCTGTTTACAAAGGCCCTTATAACTAACATGTTTGAGGGTCACTTGGAGAGTCTGGGTTTGCAAGACAAGTTGCATTTCATCTAGGATAAGTGGAAGATTTTACTGGATGCATATTGTGTGCCCTAGTTTCTTGTTTTTTTTGTCTATAATGTATACTTTTGTTATGTACACCCCACTAGCTTTAGGACAAGTGGGAGATTTTCGGGATTGATGCGCTAAATCTCATGGTTTTGTAATTTGTAATTGTATTATATAAAAATTTTATTTATTTAATAAGATAAGAGATATTTTATTCAATATTTAGTTATATTGACTCACAAAAGCCAATAAACTAAGATCCAAGGTTATCTTCTGTAATTTAAACATGTATGTGGAGACATACAAGTAGATCATATTTAAGTGGTAACCTAAATAGTTTTTAGTAGATGGATAAGGCTGGGTACCTTATCCTAATGACATTACAAATATGACCTGCTTTGTAGTATTTACAATTGTTGTAAATTGCTACAAATGATCTGATCTTGATCATTCATGTGGAGACATGTGAGTAGGATTTTTCTATATAAAGAGTTTGTATAAGACCGGACCACGAAGTGAATAATCTCTATGTATAACATTGTTACTAAAAGAGACTTACATTTCATCAGAATGACCATAGGTGACTTGACCTGAATCTTGAGTGAGTTGTGAAATTGCCTATAAAGATGGTCCTTTGATTTGTATGGGTGAGAGTGGTCAATTTCGTCGACTCAATATGCCTATCATTTTGGGGTTTTGTTTGATTGAGGAGCTGGGAACACAGCTACAGAAGAAGGAATTCACTCATGTCCTATAGTTAGGGTAAGTAGGTAAGTTGCTCTATTAAGGGCTGATTCTGAGGCTTGAACAACGTGGCATCACACCCTCTTATGGCTCGAGAGGGGTTCAATTATAGTTAGACTATAACTTATTATTCATTAGTGGGATTAGTGATACTTAAAGAGATAAATGTAATTACAGGGGCAAAGCAGTAATTTTGGCCCAACTGTACTTACGAGCAATTTATGAAGGGCCTGTTGATTGGTTATATCCAATGGATATAAAAATTTATCTATAATGCGAAGAGTGCAGTTTCAGTCTTTAGTAGAGTGACCGACAGTTAATGGAAGTTGATTTATTTAGTTAAAGAGTTTAACTAATTAATGATGTACGATTGGAACTTCAATCGAAATGTCCATAAGGTCCCCTCGTTAGCTCAATTAGGATTAATGAGCATCGAATTAATTTGCAATTTGAATTGTTCAAATTAATAAATGGAATTAATTATATAAGATATAATTAATATGAAATTATTTATGATAGATATAATAATATAAAGTTTTATTTGAGAGAAAATGAATATTTAAATATGATTCAAATATTAAAATTGATATTAATTTGATTTGTATTAAATGAGAGAATATTAAACTATAGGTTATATTACACGTGATATAATATAAACTATAGGTTATGTGTTATATTAGATATGACATATATGTATGTAATAAAGAAAAATTAATTTTGTTTAATTAAAGGGAGTTATTTGATAACTTTTCCCCTCCTCCCTATTATTCTCTCATTAACCAACATATGGAAGTGGGAACGGTTGAATCTTTCGTCTTTCCCTTACATTCTAATATAAATATAGAACATAATTCTTTTCTGTGGTGTGCATTTGCTGTCTCAAATTTTAGAATTTCATCTTTTACTAAATTAATCTTGAAGCCCACAAAACTCTCATTGATTCTCTACCCTTTGAGAATACCGAGGTTTTCGTGTTGTTTGAGATTTAGAGATCCGTTACTGGGTTTTTCTGGTTGTTTGTGAATTCAAGAGGAATTCGAAGAGTTTGTAATTTTAAGAGGAGCGTGAAGAGTTTCAGTCTTCAAAGGTGAATATCTTCTTATCTCTTCATCTTATTCTCTTTTTGTGTAATTGCATGTTAAATTAAATCAAATGTTTATGTTTATGTTTTCTATTTGATTATATGTTCTGTAAAACAAAATTGGGTTACCGATCCTTTCTGCACAGAGTGTCCTCTACTCTTTCAAAAATGACATCGAAATGGACATATCAAGATTTGTCACATATACGCATGTGAACATTCATGAATGACATTTATTCTTACATTTTTGCTGTGATAGTGCTTGTTTATTCTTGGCCTCCAGCTCATTTTTACTTTGTCATGTGGTGGTTTTTTATCCCTGGTCCTTGACACCATTTTACTATGGTGGTGTCTGTTTATCCCTGGCCCCTAGTGTTTCAATTTTGTTCCAATGACACTTGTTAATCCTTAACCTTCAACGTTTTTATTTTGTCATGAGGTGCTTGTTTGTCACTAGTCCTTAACACTTTTTTGCTGCGGTGGTGCCTGTTTATCCCTGGTCCCCAACATTTTATTTTTGCTGAGATGACGCTTGTTTATCCCCGGTCTTCAGCTCATTTTTATTTTGTCATGTAGCGCTTGTTTATCCCTGGCTCTTAACACCCTTTTGTTGCGATGGTGCTTGTTTATCCCTGGCCTCTAGAGTTCTATTTTGGCTGTGATGATGCTTATTTATCCCTGGCCTTCAACATTTTCATTTTGTCATGTGATGTTGGTTTATCCTCAACCCTTTACACATTTTACTGTGGTGATGCTTATTTATCCCTAGCCCCTAACATTTTATTTTTGCTGCTATGACGCCTGTTTATCCCTGGCATCCAACTCATTTTTATTGTGTCATGTGGCATTTGTTTATCCCTGGCCCTAGCACTCTTTTGCTGTGGTGGTGCTCGTTTATCCCTGGCTTCCAGCTTGTTTTATTTTATCAAGAGGCGCTTGTTTATCCCTAGCTCTCGACACCTTTCCTCTGTGATGGCGCTTGCTTATCCTTAGCTCCCATCATTTTTTTTTTTACGATGGCATCTCTAGCCTCCAGGTAGTTTTTACTTTGTCGTGGGGCACTTATTTATCCCTGGTCTTTAGTTCGTTTTTTCTTCGTCATGAGGTGCTTGTTTATCCCTGGCCATTGACATCCTTTTAGTTGTGATGGTGCTTATTTAACCCTTGCCCACACGTTTTATGTTTGTTGTGATGACATTTGTTTATCCTTGGTCTCCAGCTAGTTTTTATTTTGTAATGTGATACTTGTTTATCCCTAGCCCTTGACCCTTATTTCTTCGGTGGTGCTTGTTTATCCTTGACCCCTAGCATTTTATTTTGTTGTAATGGCGCTTGTTTATCCCTGGCTTCCAACTCGTATTTACATTATCATGTGGCACTTGTTTATCCTTGTCCCTTGACACATTTTTCTGTGGTGGTGTTGCTTTATTTTTGGCCCCCAACATTTTATTTTTAATGTGATGGAGCTTGTTTAACCCTAGCCTCTAGCTCGTTTTCTTTTGTCAGGTGGCACTCTTTTATCCCTGGCCCTTAACATCCTTTTGCTGTAGAGGTGCTTGTTTATCCCTGGCCCTCGACGTTGTTGTGATGACACTTGTTTATCCCTAGCCTCCATCTCGTTTGTTTCTTTGTCATGTGGTACTTGTTTATCCCTAGCCCTTGACCCATTTTTACTGTGATGCCGTTTGTTTATCCCTAGCCTTCAACTCGTTTGTTTCTTTGTCATGTGGCGCTAGTTTATCCCCGATCCTTGACTCTTTTTTTTTATGGAGGTGCTTGTTTATCCCTAGCCCCCCAGCATTTTATTTTTGCTACGATGACACTTGTTTACCCCTGGCCTTAGTTCATTTTTATTTGTCTTGAGGCGCTTGTTTATCTCTTGCCATTGGCACCTTTTTGTTGTAGTGAAACTTGTTTATCCATGAGCCCCTATATTTATCTTATTTGTATTAAGCATATGTGAAGTGACCTTTTTAAGTTCCACCTTCGTCCATCTTCTAGTTCTACAAGGACGTACAAAGGGGGCATGCTGTAGCCACCTAATTTTGTTCGGCCTTCTTTTAATATATTTAAATTAACATGTGAATTTACATTTTTTTCATATTTATTTGCTAATTAAACTTAGTTTCATTTGTAAATTTTGATGACTTTATTTAACTTTATTAAAGTAACCAATTTAGTTAGGGTAAAAAAAAATTGAAATAAAATTTCAATTTGGGATTTGGTTGTCTAAAAGTCATTTTTTCTTTTTGAGAATAAGCTAAGTTTTGCAAAGTTTCAAGATTGAAATGAATTCCATTAAAAGGGAAAATGCAAATGGAGTAAAGTTTTTGGGTTTTAAATACCCATATTTCTCCTAAAAAAATTATTAACTAGAAGCCACCATTTTGGTAGAAAACTCTTCTTTTCTCTTAAAAGAAAAAAATAAATAAAAAATAAAAAACTCTTCTTCTCTACAAACCCTAACCTCGACCCAACAAAAACTCCTCATTTTTCTTTCTTTCTTCTAGAAATCCTAAACCACCATAAAAAGAACATAGAAAGTTTCTACACACAACTACATCCATACATCACAGAGAAGGTGGCAAAAAGCTTCAAACGAATTTTACCAAAAAATTCAAAAATGTCATAATAGAAAAATTGTTACTTAGTTGGAGGTTGCATTTGATAGGGAGCTTAATGCAAGGATCCGCACTCCACACTATGAGACTGTGTTCGAGATTTCATCCTCCAATCTTCTTCTCTCCTGGGAGATCTTGAAAAATAGAGAGAAGATTGTGAGGAAAAATTATCACTATTCTTGTTATTATTTCTTTTTTTTTCGTTTTTCTTTTTATCATGTGAACCTTATCTCACCTCACCATATATTTGTTTTAGATCTAATGTCGTTGCTCGTTTATTTTTTATTTTTTATTTTTTATTTATTCATTTACTTCACCTTTCCTTCATCTTTTTAGTTTTATTATTTTTTTTTAACCTCTGCAGGGTTAAAAAAGAAAAATAAAAATGAAGAAGAGTAAAAAAGAAAACTTGAATCTAGAAATAGAGTTAAAAAGAAAAGGAACTTGAATTTACAATTAAAAAAAAAGATGATAAATGTAGAGATGGCCTACCCTATCAATCTCTCCCTCCCACGTGTAAAGTCATGTCAGTGGGCAGGGGCAGTGTCCGTGTGAGCCACTGACGCATTGTAGTTCTTTTTCCTTTTAATTTATTTACTATATATGCCGTTTATATTTTCTGTTTTTTACTTTCAATTATTCTGATTTTTTTTACTTGGTTTATTTTATTTTTTTAGTTGATTATTTGTGTTTTTATTATTTATGTGTATTAGTTTATGTCTGTTATTTTTTTAGTACTTGGTTTGTTTTATTTTTTTCTTACTTGATTATTTGTGTTTTATAGTTTATTTGTATTTACATTTTGCTGTTTGATTTTGAATGTTACATTTAACCATTTCTTTTTAGGGTATTTATTGTTTTTTCACTTCAGTATACTCATATTATATATGAAATACATTATTATAATATTTTAATCCTTACTTCTTTTTTATCTTAAAAAATATCCTTCGACGTATTCTAGAAATATTTGAGAGTTCGATTTTTTAGAATTTCAGGTGAGGAATTGACTTTTTGGGAGTTCGAGATTGATTCCAATACGTTTTTATTAAATTCATGATGTCTTTATACATAATTACTTGTTTGTTTGTTATATTTAAATGTATCACTAAATTGTATATTTTGTTTGTATAAATTTACATAATAAATTGGTGTTAACTTTTGGTGATGTATCTCTTTTTGTTTTAACATTTCTAATTTTATTTTCCTCTTTAAAATTTATCTTTCTATTCTCTTAAAAAATGTTTCAATCTTTCTTTTCTTAAAATTTTGTTCTTAATAACATTTTTTTTCTAAAATTTCCTACCATGAAATCTAGAAGTATTTGGGAGTCCGATCTCCTATATTCTTGAAGTGAGAGTTTAAAATCTTTGGAAATATGAGATTTTGAACCTAAGATAAAAATAAATTTAATTAAAATATGGGATAATTGCAATTTTAATAAAAAAAATTTGAAAATTGGACAGGTGTCTCTAGGTTTTGCTTTTTTGCAAACATGTCAAAAAATTTCCGCCTGAAAATTTGATTGCTATATGATTTCTATGTTGTTATGTGATTGTTATTTGATTTTTATGTAAATGCTATGTGATTGCCACACTTGCAATTACAAAAAGATTAAAGTCATGACTTTAGTTTCTTAAAATATATTTGTCATACAATTCAATTTCCCTAAAATATTTTATTAAGTAGCTATCCTGTGACGGGCGTTGAGAAATTGTAATATTTTCTTGCTTTCTTGAATGGAAGAATTTTTCCTAAATTCTAATATGGTCTAATTGATGGAATTTTTTCCACTTATTTTATGGGTTATGACTCCAAATATTGGAGAAATGGGGCATAAAATAAGACATTACTTGTTAAAAATAAAATTAATGAATGTTTTCAATTCAAGATTTAAAATTTGATCACTATTTTCTAAACGGGTGTTGTGGGGTACTAACATCTTTCCATGCATAAATGACTCCTTAACTCAACTCTAATTTTACCGACCATTTTTGTTTTTAATTAAAATTTCTTTATCTTATTTTGGTAATCACATTGTAAAAAATATTAGTGACAACTCTTTTTTATTTTACTTTAAAATTATCACTTTTTTAGGACGTTGACAGTTCAGTGTCGTCTCGAGTACGTGGGGACATAGAGAGACTGTGAGAGTTCTTTTCCGAGAGAGATTTTTCAAATTAATTTCACGTGTCTTCCATCTATCTTATGTAAAAATCAAAATCATCTAGATAAGGAGGGCGGGGAGTTATCATAATTCCCCACTCACATAAAATCAATAATTCCCCTGTAATGGGAGTTAATAATAAAATTATATTATATTGTATATAATTGAACGACTAATTAACTAACTCCTAATTAATCAATCATATAATATGCATTTGAATTACATTAATATGCTAATCTCTCTTATAACATATAGCTTTTAATATGAATTTTAGTCATATTAAATTTTAACTTATAATATTTATATGAATCTTATTCATATAGATAATATTTGAATCTTGTTAAAATATTTATTTCTCACATATTATATAGTTTTAATTATAAATCATTTTTATAATTAACTATATACTATAATGTATCAATATACACTATACTTTATATTAATCACATTAATATAATTAATACCTTTAATTCCGTTAATAATTTGAACAATTCAAATTATTCCTTGTTTTATCCTTAGCAAACTAGTAAGTGGAGTTTATGGACCTATAGATGAGAAGCTCCAATGATATAAAATTAATTAATTAAACAAATTAAAACATTCATTAACTACATATCAATTCACTAAAGACTTTCCGTTGCACTTTTCGAATTATAAAGAAAAATCCATCCTAAATAAGAGTGAAAGAATCTCCTTGGATTTCACAATTTCCAGTTATGTTCTCCCTTCTTCTCACCTTCAGACCTTAGGTTTCTTGGAGTCAAAAGAGATGGTTGTACAAGAAACCTTTCAAGAACATTAAGTTGTACAAGGAATACAACTCAAGACTTCCGCCAAGAATACTCAAGATATAAAGATAATCTTCGTACCTAAACCTAATTTGTAAGTAGTGTTCCTACCTAAAGGGAACATTGTTTGTTCTATGATTAACCATAGCTTTATCGTATGCTTTGTAAGTAGTCTTTCCCACAATGCAAATCTTGTTTGATTATGCATGATATTATGTGATATTTCAGATAAGTAAAATAAAATCTTCTTGGTATGAATTATTTAAACTTGTTGAGTTTATTTGTATGTATTTCTTGATCAATATCTTATGAATTGTGTGATTGTGATAAGTAAGACATGATGATGATTGACGTGTTTTGACCATAATGTGGGGAATCATTTACGGGGTGACGTTGTTTATAAAATGTTGAAGCATGCTAAACGTATGTTTGGGTTATGACGAAATAAACATTGTCGAGAACATGTGAGTTTATTCTTGATTGCATATGTGATGTGAATAATTCTTCTTAATATTTGAATCATGTTGAAACTGTGTTTAATTTTTTCTACATATACCTTGAACTTGCGTATAGATGAGGAATTGTTATCACCTTAGTTGGTTTGTGGCCTCTAAGTTTGGGATTTGGTTAGTGGTTTGTCCCTCTTTGGCTAAGTACCCTGTAAGTGAGTTGATACCTCTTGCAAACTCCCAGGCTAAGTGGGAACGTGGGATGTTCATTGTAGTCATTGATACAACTAGATGCGACACTGTTGAAGTATTGTCTTAGGTCGAGTATACCATAGTTGATTTGTGGCCTCTATGGGCGGGCTTGGTTTGTGGCCAACCACATCGAAAAGTATCCCGTAAGTCCGTTGATTTGGCTTAAGCCTTCTTGTTTGAGTGTGGTTGGGTATTATTGAAGTTGTTAGAGCAAATACGTCTGATTTGTGGTCGTTGGACAATGGATATCGATTCTTTTCATTTGTGTGCAAGGTTATGTGTGTATTATGTGTTGCATGCATGAGATGATATGTGAATGAGAGTTGATATCACTTGGTTTATGGCCTCTAAGGTTAGAATTTGGTTTGTGGTCTGTCCTTGTTGGCGTGTTGTGTTGTCGGTCAATCAATATTGGCTCTAGGGCTCGTCTCGTTTGCATATCATGGCATGATTGTTTGTTACAATTTTCTTTAGAATTATAACTTCTATTGTTTTGCATGATAAATGTTTTGGCATATGATCGAATGTTATGCTTGTATATTATCTAAATTGTTTGATAGCTCGTTAGGTATGGGCTACTTATACTGGTAACCTTACAAATTGTACAGATATTGACATTCAGAATGTGGGTCTTGGTGATGTCGAGGAGGATGTATGAGAAGAACCATTGTCAATGCGAGGATTTTTAAACTTAAATTGTTAATTTAATTTATTATTTTAGTTTCTTATTTTTTGTTTTAAAAGACTTCAGAATGATTACGATTTTTAGTAATTCTTAAAATAATTATTTATCAATAAAAGTTTATGTTCTATTTAATTTAAAATTTGATTTTTCTACGTGTATGATTTCTTTATTAAATAATCAATTTAAGAATTATAGTGGGGTAAAAATTGGACATAACAGCCCTGGACTTAGTTTAAAATTTTGGGGTGTTACAACAAGTGTTCTTCAAACTTTATTCATCTGGCCCTCTTACTGAGTTATTTTAACAGCCTTGGACTATTTTTGTTCTTAGGATTTGAAAAAAATATTTATTTTAACGTATGTTTAAGATATTGTTAATTTGAGGGATGGGATAAATGATTTCTTAAAATTGTCAAATGGGTCATACATACACCGACAAAATAATTATATCTTTCTATATCGAGAACAAAGAATCTAGAGGGAGATCAAAGAGCGAAGAACAAGAGAGCCAGATGTGCATCCTCTATAATCTACCAGACATATGATGTCAGCAAAAAGTCATTTACTACTTTTATCAAAAAGCATATCGTCTCACATTTTGGGTTGAGATATTGGGTCATCATATAAATTTCTGCGTTACAAAGGCAAAAACAAAAATATATTTCTCAACTGAAAAACCCCAAAATAAAGGATTGATGTAGTTGGTAGTCGAGTTAGCAATCAAGTACCACTCTACAAATAAAGTCTAATAAATTATTTTGGTTCTCAATGGCACAGACTTTACACCGAACAAAGAGATGTGTTACCCCTTATCTACTTTCACTCTTATTCACATCATATTCCCGTATTCCAAACGACACAAATATTTGGTGAACCATTCTTTTTTTCTTTTTTTTAATCTTATTTTAGTTCGTAAACTTTTAATAATGATCTATTTTTATTGTTAAACTTTTAAAAAAATATTCATTTTAGTTCATGAGCTTTGAGTATTGTTTTAGTTTGGTCTCTAAATTTTTAAAATTGTTCGTTTTAGTCCCAGAAATTTTAAAAAGTGTTTGTTTTGGTCTCTACGTTATTAAGATTTTATTAACTCTTTAACAAAATGGATAGGTGATTTGTATTTTTAAATGACTAGGCTACTAAATAAATTAGTTATACTAAAAAATCTAGAGTTTCAATTCTAAATAAGGTGATAAAGCAGACGAATTAAAAAAACAAAATTAGTTCAAAATTTTGGTCCTTCAATATTTAGATATGTTGGTTGTTGACATTTTATTTCACATTCATCTTGCTCAATACATCTAGAGCATAGTAATCTAAAAATACAAACTCCCTGAAATTTCTATTGAATAGTTAACATAATTTTAATAATAGGGACTAAAATAAAAACTTTTTAAAAGTTACTAAAATAAACGTTTTTTTTAAGTTAATGGACAAAAATAAAAGATTCAAAGTTCATGAACTAAAATAGGATTTAAACTTTTTTTTCTCTCTCTCCCACAGCTGACCCATATAAAATTGTCATCTTTCTGATATCATGGGACTAACAAATTTGTCGTACATTAATTCTGATCCACAAGATTTTTGGGGTGTTTGACTCACCAACATGAGTTGAGTTGGTATATACCAACTCAATGTTTGGCCCGCCAACTTTAAAAGTTTGTGGAATTGAGTAGGTATACTTTAGCAACTCACCCCAATGCTCCCTTCTTCTAATGTTTTCAATGGCTCCACCCGTTGGCAACTATTAGCGACTATCGCTGCCACACTTCGGGAACCAATTTCGAGTTCCGACAACCACCTTCGATACAACTCTGACGACTAACTTCGACGACCAATCTGGGCTCTAGTAACCACCTTCAATGATAACTCCAATGACCCACCTCCAATGACCACCTTCGTGCGACCAACTCTAACGACTAATTTTGGGCTCCGACAACCATCTTCAACAATAAACTCCGATGACTAACTAAAACAATCACCTCTGATTATGAACTCTGACGAAAATCACCTTTAATGATCAACTTCGATGACCATCTTTGAGTGAGCAACTCCAATAACCAACTCTGGTGATAATCACCTTCGATGACAACTCCAAAAACCAATTTCGGGCTCCAAAAACCACATCCGATGACAACTCTAGTGACCCACCTCCGACCCACGCGACCAACTCCAATGACCAATTTTGGGCTCAGACAACCATCTCTGACTAGCTTCAACAACTACCTCCAACTACGAACTTCAATGAAAATCACCTTCAATGATCAACTTTGATGACTACCTTTGAGCGACCAACTCTAACGACCAACTCCAAGTTTCGACAACCACCTCCGATGAAAAGCTTCGGCAACCAACTCCAATACCACCTTCATGCAACTAACTTCGAGCTCCGACAACCACCTCCGATCACAAACTTCATTAAAAATCATCTTCGATGATCAACTTCAACAACCATCTTCGCACAACAATCTTTCGGCTCCAAAAACCACCTTTGACGGCAGACTCTAATGACCAACTCTAATACCACCTTCATACGACTGATTTTATGTTTCAGCAACCACCTCCGACTACATATTCTAGCGAAAATCTTTTTCGATTATCAACTTCGACAAGCACTTTCGACTATTATAAGATTGATGACTATTAAAATATGTTGTATTGTTATTGATTGTATAAATAATAGTATTTGGTCTACAATAAGTGCAATATTGTACGAAGAAATTTGTAAAATATATTTTTATTTAATTGAATTCACATATCAAATGAATGCTAATAATATTTGAAAAAATATGTATGTAGTTGAAAAGTGTGTAACACAACAAAAAAAATCATAAAAATGGAGATTTTTTCCTATAACATTTTTTTGGCAAGAAAGAGTGAAAAATGAAGATTTGTTCTTTGATAATTCTCTAAATATGGAAGAACTGAAAATCAAATTGTTGAAAAAATGTGATAGCATTCCGTTAGTTACTAAGATGATGAGAGATATTCAATTAAAAAGAATTCATGATAGAGCAAAAATAGAGAGTAACTATAGGAAGAAGAAGAAAAAGCGAAGATGGTGATGAAACCCATAGAGAAAAATTAGGAATAAAAAATTATGATTTCTCTTTGGTTTCCTATTTTATTTAACTATAGTCCTATAATAAATGTAGTGGGTTAATTATTATTCATTACAGAAAAAAAGGAAGAAAGAAATAAAGAAATAAATACTTTAAAAACTAAAAAAAAATTGCAATCCATATTTTATTCAACACAAAGATGGGTAGAATTATTGAATAAAAAAATAGCAAAAATAGTCTTCATAAAAGTAGATTATTTAGAATTCAAAAGTTGCATCAGATACCACAAACATCTAACTCAACTCTACACCTCTAACACAGACATATGAATTCAGGCTAAATAACTCTACACCCAAACACATACATATGAACTTCACAGATATACGAACTTCACAGACATATGAACTTTAGATATCATATCTCAACTTAGCGTCTCAAACAACTTCTTTAAATACTGGAAAGGAAGATCAGACTGAAGGAAATCGGACACGAGGATTTCCATGAGTAGTGGAAGGATCTTTCCAAATTTCAATCGTATATGAACATTACAATTACAATCACAAACGGAAACATACAGTTATGCATAAAACAGAAACTACAACATGCTTTACTGCATGATCAAGGGAAGGAATTAACAAACTTTTGAAGACTCATCTTCAAGTTCTTTGATCACGAATGCTCGAACATAGCAACACAACAACACGCGAACGTTCGTCCAACACGACCGCTACACTGCACGATCACAACGAAACTCGAACTAAGCGATTGCCAAGGTCACGAACACTCCAAACACTGCGAACGACCTCAACAGAACCTCGATTGTGTCGAGTTGAGTATGACACCTCCAAGAAGGTTACTTCGGTATTCTTAGTGTGAGAATCTAAAGGGTGGGCTCTGTCTAGACTTTGTTAAAGGCAGAAAATCGGAAGAAGAACAATCATGTAAACGATTGAGCAAGTGGGAGATAAAACAACCTATCGTATAGGTCGATGCCCAATCGTTTAGTAAAAGCTATGCGATCATCTAGAAAAAGCTATGCGATCGTTTAACTCATCGTCTAGGTGAGTGTCTATCGTGTAAGAACACTCCACAATCGTTTAGCTGACTCTAAGCTGTCGCTTAGTAAATCTGATTTACTTGACAACTCTCTGTGAGTAATTTCCGAGATTGAAAATCTCAAATTAACAACTTTGCAAAACCTTACTAAAATTAGGAAAATATTTTTCTTTTTATCTCACGATGACCATGAAACCACTAATAACCTCTAACTCAATTGGTTATTTAAATGGGTTTTATTGGGTTTTTTGAAAAAATTAAAGGCCCAATGACATTATTGTAATTATGAGCAGTGGCTTTTTGGTAATTATCCCTATCTTTTTCCAAAATAGGGCAGAAATCGTGAACTTCTTTTTTGGGGGAAAAGAAGCCGCCGCAGCTGGTAGAAGAGAGAGCAGCAGCCGCCTGTGAGGAAGTCCACGAGCCTCCTGAAGCAAAAACGTTCGCCGCAACCGATAGGGAAGAAAACAGAAGTGGCAAACGTTGGGAGATCCGTTTTTTCATACGGTGTGCGTCCGTAGCGTGTGCACGAAGAAGAGAAGCGGTCGGACGTGGGCGAGTGTCCGCGGCAGTTGCATGGGTGATGGGCAGAAGATCGGATCGATCTGGGCGGTCCAATTTCGAATGAGCATCGGTCAGTTTTGGTTCAGCGCATGGGTTTGCTGCAGATCTGGTTTTGGTAGTTCGCCGGTCAGAGGTGGATAACAGACTGTTTTGGGCTATTTTGCAGCAGGTTATTCTCAGTTTATAGAGGCGACGTTGTGTGCAGATCTCTCGGTATCAGCGGATATTGAAATTACAGATTGGTGATTTCGTTGATTATCTGTAATTTGTAAATTCCTTTATTGCTCATTAATAAAATTAATTCAAGCTGGTTCTCAAAATGGATGTAGACCAAACTGGTTGAACCACTATATATCTAAGTGTTCTTTACTGCTTTCGTTTTATTTCTGCTGATTGTTTGGGTTCTATTTGGCCATCTAAATTAGGTTCAGAAACTCTCACAAAATAATTATCCAATAATTAATATTATTATAAATATAAATGATTACCAACTTATCATATTATATTCATAACATATAGTTTTAATATTTCATCTCATAAAACATACAAACCATAGCTATTTTTCCATTCCATGGCTCTTAATGTAAATCGTTTACATTAATCCTCCATTAGATGTATCTCATACACCACACCGATCATATCATATATAATCGAATTACCTCTTGTCAATTTGAACATTTCAAATCAACACCAAGAATTGATCCTCAGCTTGAGCTACCAAGGGGACCTTATAGATCTGTAGCTCGAACCTTCAACCGTACGTGAATAACTGACTAAACTCCTGTTAGTTGCTAGACATTTCACTAAAGACCTATAGCTGAACTCTCTTTACTACAGATATATTATGTGTTCATCTTAACCAATCAATAATGCGACAACCCTTCACAGATCGCTCGTAAGTACAGTTCGGCCAATAACCATTATGCCCTTGTAGTTACATCTAACTCCTTAAGTACCACTGATTACTCTAATGAACATAAGTCATAGTCCTACTATGACTGAGTCCTCTCTTCCAAAGAGAAGCTGTAACCACTATGTTCAAGCCTTGGAATCAATCCTTAAGGGAGTTACCCCTGCTTCAGGGAAGAAGTGAATTTCATCTTGTGTATTGAGTTCCCAGCTCCCAAATCAGACAAGTCTCCAAAAAGGTAGGCATGTTGAGTTGGTAATCTGACCACTCTCACCCATACTAATCAAATGATCGCCCTCAAAAGTAGAAGTTCCCAAAACACTCAGGATTGAAGTCGTGTCACCTACGGTCGTTTAGGTGAGATGTAAGTCTCCAGTATCAACGACGTTATATACAGAGTATAGTCATCTCGTGGTCTGGTCTTATAGAAACTCTTTGTATAGGACACTCCCGCTCGCATGTCTCCACATGAATAGTTAGGACCCACCATCTGTAGTAGTTTACAATACTTGTAAACCTCTACAAAGCGGACCGTATCCGCAGTGTTACCAGGATCAGGAATCTCTTCTTAATTCTTATACTACAAACCTATTTAGGTTATCACTTAAGGCATGATCTACTTGTATATCTCATATACATGCTTAAGTTTACATAAGATAACCATGGAACTTTGTTTATTGGATGTGAGTAAATGCCAGAATGAAATAAAAATTATTTTATTTATAAACAATGTGTTTAATTACAAACAACGAGACTCCGAGAGAATTAGGACACCAATCTCAATACAGACAATATGTCATATTCTATTTTGACAATATATATATCTAAATAAATCTCATTCTCATTCTCATTCTCATTCTCATTCTCATTCTCATTCTTACACATATTGAAGAAACAAAAATATTAAAGATTAAAGAAAAGAGAATCTCCAATATTCGAAATCTTCATTTATTTTAGTAAAGAAGCACAAAGATTACATATACAACTATTATTTATTCATAGCCTAAGGATAATTACATTTAAGCATAGATACATAGATCACCAGATCACCATATAATTTAAACCATGTTTGCTAATTATTTTAGCTTCGTATAGTCCTATTTAGTTTTGAAAATTGTGTTTGTCTTTTCACAATTTCTTATTCATTCTTCTCATATTTCCTAAGCACACATTTGATTTCTTAACTAATTTTCAAAAACAAAAACAAAGGTTTGAAAATTACTTTTTTTAGCCTTCAAATTTTGGTTTTAATTTTAAAAAACTCACCTAAAATGTAGGTACAGGTAGATAGCAATACATCAAATGAGTATTTTTAGGCTAATTTTTAGAAACAGAAAATAAAAAATCAAATGGTTACCAAATGAGATTTTTTTTTTTTAATTTTTGGTTTTTAAAAATTAAGTCTATTTCCTCTCATCTTCTCATAATGATTTAAATTTTTTAAGTAAAAGAGTTATGTTCTTAGCCAAATTCTAAAAATTATAACACGTTTTTTTTAATAGTCACTACTACAAAAGCAATGTTTCTTGACGTTTTTTAAATGTCAAAAATGACTTTTTTTTATGTTTTTAAAAATGTCAAGGAAGCCAATGTCAAGAATGTCGATTTTCTTGATGTTTTAAAATCGTCAAGAATAGTGACACTTGACATTTAAAAAATGTCAAGAAACACAGACACTTGACATGTTTGAGATGTCAAGAATATGAACATTCTTGACAAGGAAAAAATGTCAAGAAATTTTGTGAACTTGACATTTAAAAAAGTCAAGATATATCCTACTTGACATGTAAGAAATGTCAAGAATATCGGAGTTCTTGACCTATTAAAAATTTCAAGAATATCTATAATCTTGACAAAGAAAAAAGTCAAGAAATTTGCTTGTGATTTTTTTTAGAAAAAACAGTAATGTTGACGTTTTTACCTATAATTGCTCCTGTATTTTGATCCAACAATCACATTTGATATATATATGACATACATTCATCAATCAAATAAACAATACACATTTTCAATCTTATATATCAACCAAATTTCCACCAATATCTCTTTATAAAAACTTCACTTTTTTTAACATTGTCAATATTACAACCACATAAAGTATTATACAATCAACAACCCCCATTCCCACTAAGAACAATTAAAAAGATTACACCTATCAATCCCATATGAAGTAATCCGAGCTAAATCTCGCTCACTATGTTCCTACCTCCACAAAATAACATAGTCCACCTTAAATTCGTTGCTTTGAGCACCTACATCAATGAAATAATATAAGATTGTAAGTACCTTAAAATTTTGGAAGAAATTGGTACTCCTATATAAAGGCATAGGTGTTTACTTTATATATAAACTTGAAAAAAAATATATAATAAAATTGGATAAAAAAAAAAAGGATAGATATATATATTTGAATAAGAGATTTGAAGTCTGTAAAACAATAAAAGGAGCAGTGCGAAGAGGAATTAGCTTAAATATCGGTTGGAGAGTTTGATGAAGATTGAGCATTTTTTTAATATCATCAAATGATAACGTAATGGAAAAAGAAAAAGGAAAAACCAAAGCAATGTTTAAACATATAAGAAAAATCAAACTATTGCCCAAAACTTTGTTTAAACATTTAAAAGAGGATTCATTAGTTTGATTCATGTAACAAAAACTAATTGTAATCAACATTTAATCCTACCAAACACTCAATAAAAGAGGATTCTAAGAAAACTCAGATAAATTTTGGATATATAAAAAGAAAATTTTGTAAATACGTTAAGATTTGGAGCATCAAACTTGCTCTTCAAACGGTCTCCACCATTTTCTTCAGCTATATTTTACTTCACAGTAGCCATTTTTCATTGAAAAACTTACCTCACACCAAGCACAAACAATCTCAAAATAATATTCGAGTAGGAAAAAAAAAAAAAAAAAAAACCCTTATCGAACAAAATAAGAGCATTGCATATCCTGAATTTTAACAAACCAAGAACTGAAGGCAAGAGACAAACAGAAGAGGATTAAACGAGGATAGTTTTTGTAGTAATTGTCGACTAAACTAGTTCTTGGGCATGGTTTTAGAGAATCAAACCTAGGAGAAGTTTTAATTTTTTAAATCTAAAATAAGAATTGTATGCAGGATCTCGAGAAAGAATTTTTATTAAAATGAAAAGTGATTAAAAGAATTTTAATATGTTTAGTTATAGGTCTAAAAGTTAACATAACTATGAATTAGCAATCCTGCAGAAAGTTAACTGCGAAACCGAACTTCAATTTCAAACTTGCAATCAGGAATAGCAAGAAACAAAAAATTAAGTAGCTCAGTCTTCATCATTTGGCAAAGAAAAATGCATTAAAATGTAATGTTAAGCCATAAAGTTGCTTACTCTATGAGTTAGTCATAAATGTTAAGCCATAAAGTTGCTTACACGAAAATGCATGGAGTTAGTCATGTGAGGTTGAGTATTTACTTCTCTAGGAGATTGAACAGTGGTTTATGATTTTTATTTGCCTTATGTCATACTGAGGGTGAAGGTGGGTGTGTGTTTTAACTTGATATGTTCATTCAATGATGAATCCCAGGGAGGTGGGTTTAGAATTTTATTTTTAGAGTTGAAGGAAGCAATGTGGGATGCTACTTTTTAAATTAATAGCTAAAGAATAAAAGTGATGGAAAACTATTACATCAAAATTCACATAAATTCATTTCAATTTGAACTTTATCCTAACTTGTAAATCGTCTATAAATTCTACACATTATGAAAAACAATATGAGATAATCACATCAAAACATAACATCAATGTGGCATGGTCTCTTTTCTTTGACTCTACACCTAACCACCATTCATTCAAAGATTAATGTGTCATCAAATCTTAAATCCCATACATCACCAACTCATATTTGTGCTTACTAAACCAAGTCTATTTCACCTATACACACTAAAAACTAAATTGAACTCTTAACTAGCATCAACAAATGTCTTTTGTTATTCCCTCACTCATTCTTTTTCTTATTGTTCTCACTATGTGTAACTAAATGCTTAGCGGCAAATCGCATGGTAAAACAAATACACTAAAAATTCTACCTTTTTTTTTCCAAAAATAAAAGAAAGAAAGAGAGTTGAAACTTCTATATGAAGAGATAAAAAAGATGGTCAATATGCGATTGAGAATAAGAACCGAAGAAGGAATGTAATGTTAGTCAACCTCAGCCATAATGTAATGTAATGTTAAGCCATAAATGATATTACTATTTTTAGCATCTAAGATCAGAAGCTCCCCATTTGGCGACACCTCAATTAAATATGGATCGATCCAAGCTCACTCCCATAAAACACCGTCTCAGCTATATATCCACCCTTAAATTTCATCATTGAATGTGTTGGGCCTGCATATTTGAAATTCTTGAATATAAAAACCCAAATGATGAAGCTAGCCCTTTTGTTGATCCAAATTGTGATCAACCCAAATTATTTTGCCCCAAATTAATTTTGGTTGGTAGAAAAATTGGTCCTGGTTGCTCCACGATCTTCCAGCTGATGTGCAACACGTGGAATGATCCACTTTCTTCTACCCGATGGAAGAGATGCCTTCTGCTCTGATGGGAAATGAATTCAGACAAATTAATTTTCTTTCTCTCTCACATTCTCTCCTCTATTTGCAGAAAAAATTTGCTAACTCTTTTCTCTCTGATTATTTTCGTGTGATTGCTGTGAGAATGAAGAAGAAGAAGAACATGCAATGTTGTAAAGAGAAAGAAGAGAAGAAGAACTACACGATGATATACGTGGTTCGGCAATACAGTGCCTACATCCACGGGAAGGAGAAGAATCTTTTATTCAAGAGCTAAGTCACACATTTCTTTACAGATCTTGTAGCCTTTTGTAAGCTTTTGTAAGATTGTTTCTATAAATTGTAAATGATGCATATTTATACATTTATCTGATACAAATAGTTACACAACAAACTGTAAAGAAAAATGTAAAAGGTTGTTGAATATTCGATTGTATGCTTGAGCTTATTTATATTTCAAATATCCACCTTAAGCTCAACATGCAAGCTTTTCTCCTTTTGACATGTCTTCACCCTTTTTCAGGAAGCTAGAAGCCGATTTGACCAAGATAGTTAGCGAGCTTAAGCTTTAACATTGGTTTGGTAAGCATATCAGCGGCATTCTCATTGGTATGAACTTTTAGAACTTCGACTTCACCTTTTTCTATTCTGTCCCTTACAAAATGATATTTAATATCTATGTGTTTGGTCCTTGAGTGGTATTGAGGATTTTTGGAAAGATGAATGGCACTTTGGTTATCACAGTAGATCTTTACTACTGTTTGATTGATACCAAAATCCTTCATAACCCCTTTAACCACAATGCTTCTTTTATTGCCTCTGATAAAGCCATGTATTCTGCTTCAGTAGTTGATAGGTTGTGATTGACTGAAGATTTACTTTCCAACATAATAAATTTGGACCATATAAGAATAGATAACCTGTTAAAGATCTTCTTTTGTCTTGGTCACCTGCAAAATCTGAATCAACATATCCATATAGCTCTAATTCTGTTTCTTTTGTACTTTGATATGCTAATTTTGATTGTTTAGACAATATTAAGTATCTTAATATCCATTTTATTGCTTCCCAATGCCTTTTTCTAGGGTTAGACATGTTGTTGGGATTGGTGTCCTAATTCTCTCGGAGTTTCGTTGTTTTGTAAAGATGCACATTGTTTAATGAATAAAATAAGTGTTATTTAATTCTGACATTTACTTGTATTCAATAAACAAAGCTCCTTGGTTATCTTATGGTGAACTTAAGTATGCATATGTGATATACAAGTGAATCATGCCTTAAGTGATAACCTAAATAAGTATGTAGTATAAAGATTAGGATGGGATACCTGATCCTGGTGACACTACGGATACGACCCACTTTGTAGAAGTTTGCAAGTATTGTAAACTACTACAGATGGTAGATCTTGACCATTCATGTGGAGACGTACAAACGGGAGTGTGTTATACAAAGAGTTTGTATAAGACCTGGACCACGAGATGATTAGACTCTGTATATAACGCCGTTGATACTAGAGACTTGCATCTCACCTAAACGACAATAGGTGACAAGACCTCAATCTTGAGTGTTTTGGGAACTCCTGCCTTTGAGGGGCATTACTTTGATTAGTATGGGTGAGAATGGCTAGATTTCCAACTCATCATGTCTACCTTTTTTAGGACTTGTCTAATTTGGGAGCTGGGAACTTAATCCACAAGATGGAATTCACTCATTTCCCGAAGCAGAGATAAATAGAGAGATTACTCCCTTACAGGTTGATTCTGGGGCTTGAACATAGGAGCCACAACTTCTCTTTGGGAGAGAAGACTCCGTCATAGTAGAACTATGACTTATGTTCATTAGTGGGATTAGTGGTACTTAAGGAGACAGATGTAACTATAGAGGCATAACAGTTATTGGCCCAGCTGTACTTACGAGCGATCTGTGAAGGGTTGTCGCACTGCTCATTGGTTAAGATGAACACATAATATATTTGTGGTAAGGAGAGTTCAGCTATCAGTCTTTAGTGGAGTTCCTGGCAGTTAACGAATGGTGGATCCTGTGACTAAAGAGTTTAGTCAGTTATTCTCGTGTCATTGGAGCTTCAAGCTTCAGGTCCTTAAGGTCCCCTTGGTAGCTCAATGGATTCAGTTGAGGATTGATGTAATTAAGATTTATATTAAGTACCATGGAATAGAAAAAGAACTATGGTTTATATGTTTCATGAGATGAAAGATTAAAACTATAGGTTATCTATAGTATGATAAGTTGGTTATCATTTATGTTTATAATAATATTAATTTTTGGATAATTATTTTTTTTTCTTTTAAATAACCAAAATAGTTGGTGGTTATTGAATCATTGTGACCGTGAGTTTAAAAGGAAAATGATTTTCCTATTTTCAAAAGGAAGTTTTACAAACGCTAAATTTTTTTTTGAGTTTTCTCTCTCACGCAAAAGAAAGTCACATGGTCGTCAAGTAAATTCAGATTTACTAAACGACGGTTGGGTGAGCTAAACGATCGTGCAATATTTACTAAACGGTCTCATAGTTTTGCTAGACGATCACTTGCCCTAAGTAAACGATCGTGTAGTGTCTGTAGGCGACATACCGAGCTAAACTATAAGATAAACGATCGCATAGCTTTTGCTAGACGATCTTTTAACTTTATCTAAATGATTGGGCATCGACCTATTCAATAGGTCTCCGCTATCTCCCACTTGCCCAGTTGTGTACGCGATCAGTGTTTCCTCCTTCGTCTGCCTCATACCAAGTCCAAACAGAGCCCACCCTCTAGATTCTCACACCGAGAATACCAAGGTAGCCTTTTTGGTGGTGTCAGACTCAACTCGACATCGTCGAGGTTTTCTGGAGGCCGTTCGTGATGCTGTGGAGGTCGTTCGTGTTGCGGAGGAGTTTGTGACCAAGGTGTTCGTTGAGGACGAGTGCGAAGAGTTCGTACGGTGTTGCGGTCGTGTAGATTGGCCGTTCGAGGTTGCTGTTGTTTGAGCAGTCGTACACATCGAAGCATGGAGACGCTTCTGCATTTGTTCATATAGTTTTTCTCTTGTTGTTCATTTGTTGTTCATGCTGTAATTTCTCTGTATGAATTGTATAATCGTTTGTTTAAAGTCGACTATAAATGTATTGTTCATTCGTGATTGTGATTTGGAATAATCTTGTTCTACTGCTCATGAAAATCTCGCTTTCGATTTCCTTCAATTGGTATTAGAGCCAGGTTCATTCTTGGTTCGGTCTATGATGAGTTATGCTCATCTTCCAGACTCATTTTGGGTTATGCAGTGCAGACTGCATGTAATATCCTGAACGACGTTCCCTCGAAAAGTGTTTCTGAAACACCTTTTGAGTTATGGAGAGGCCGTAAATGTAGTTTACGCCACTTCAGAATTTGGGATTGTCCGCACATGTGCTAGCGACTAACCCAAAGAAGTTGGAACCGCATTCGAAGGTTTGCCTCTTTGTAGGCTACCCCAAGGAAACAAGAGGGGAATACGTCTATGATCCAAGTGAGAACAAAGTGTTTGGTTCCACAAATGCTATCTTCTTGGAAGAAGATCACATGAGGGATCATAAGCCATGAAGTAAGCTCGTTTTATGTGAGATCTCAAGTGAGACTAAGATTGCTGAGGGTTCAACAAGAGTTGTTGAATAGGCCGATAGATCAACAAGAGTTGTTAAGGTCGGAACGTTTAGTCAACCAGCTCAAGAGTTGAGACTGCCTCGACGTAGTAGGAGGTTTATAAACCTACCGGATCGCTACATGGGTTTGACTAAAGCCCAAAACATCATTACGAATGATGGGTCAAGGATCCGTTGTCTTTTAAGAAAGAAATGAAAGATGTTGACAAAGATGAATGGGTTAAGGCCATGAACCAGGAAATGGAGTCTATGTACTTCAATAATGTCTGGTAGCTTATTGATCCACCTGATGGGGTAAGACCTAGTGGGTGTAAGTGGGTCTTTAAGCGAAAGAGAGGTGTAGATGGAAAGGTGCAAACCTTTAAGGCTAGACTCATGGCAAAGGGTTATACCCAGGTTGAGGGAGTTGACTATGAGGAAACTTTCTCACCTGTTTTCATGCTGAAGTCTATCCGGATTCTCCTATCCATAGCCACATTTTATAATCATGAAATATGGTAAATGGACGTCAAGACTGCCTTTCTTAATGGTAACCTTGAGAAGACCATCTATATGACTCAACTAGAAGGGTTCATTGTTCCAGATCAAAAGCAAGGAGTTTGCAAGCTTAATAGGTCCATTTATGGGTTGAAACAAGCATCTAGGTCTTGGAATATCAGATTTGACACTACTCTCAAGTCGTTTGGCTTTGACCAGAATAATGATGAGCCTTGTGTTTACAAGAAGATCGTCAACAGCTCAATAGCTTTCCTGGTACTGTATGTGGATGATATCCTACTCATTGGGAATGATGTAGGGTATCTGACTGACATTAAGAAATGGCTAGCTGCCCAGTTTCAAATGAAAGATTTAGGTGAGGCACAATATGTTCTCGAGATCCAGATCATTCGATATCGCAAGAACAAACGGTTAGCCCTGTCTCAGGCATCGTACATTGATCAAATGTTGATCAAGTACAGGATGCAGGATTCCAAGAGGGGTTTGTTACCCTTCGGGCATGGAACTGTTCTATCTAAGGATCAATGTCCTAAGACACCTCAAGAAGTTGAGGAGATGAGATGGATTCCCTACGCTTCTGCTGTAGGAAGCTTGATGTATGCAATGTTGTGTGACCCGACATTTGCTATGCTGTAGGGATTTTCAGTCGATATCAGTCTAATCTAGGATTTAATCATTGGACGGTGGTCAAGAAAGTTTAAAATGACTAGCAATGGTATAGTGACAGGTTTAGCATTAGACATATTAAATATGATAATAACCTTTTCATAGTAGTTTAATTGACTAATGGAGAGGATAGAGGAAGCTCTGTCTCTACTTATTTCAATCCCAAGAATCTTTTTAGACTGACCTACGTCCTTCATGTCAAACTCTTTAGATCTTTGACATGTTTTAAATCCTCTTTAGATTTCCCAACTGGTAATATATCATCAACATAGATTAGTAGATAGACTTTTGTCCTTATAGGTTGTTGAATTAACATAAGAAAAAAAGTCATAGGTACTTCTTTAAAACCCAATACTCTCTATGTAATCCTTAAATCTTCTGTACCAGCATCTAGGAGATTGTTTAAGACCATATATTGATTTGTTTAGGAGACAGTAAAGGTCTTCCTTTTCTCTTTCTTCAAACCCTTTAGGTTGAACCATATAGATAACCTCTTCTAGATTTCCATGAAGGAAAGATGTTTTAACATCTAGTTGATCTAGTTCAAGGTTGTACTGAGCAACTAGAGATAATAGAAGTCTAATAGAGGTTTGCTTTACTACTGGTGAAAAAATTTCAGAGTAGTTTATGCCTTCCCTTTGGGTAAACCCCTTAGCCACTAACCTAGCCTTGTACCTAGGTTTTTCTTCTTTAGTAGAACCCTTCTTTAGTTTATATATCCATTTAGAAGCTATAGGCTTGCATCCTTTAGGAAGAGGGGCTAGGGTCCAAGTGTTATTGACAGTGAGTGATTCTATTTTTTTACACATAGCTTGAATCCAAGACTTAGCATTAGGGCAGTTCACTTCCTCTTCAAAAGTAGCAGGTTCTTGGTCATTAGAAGCTATTGTGGCATTTAGAACTAGGTTCATGTAATTAGTTTCAGTATACCTAGCTGGAGGAATTATCACTCTTCTTTGTCAATCTCTAGCCAATGAATACTGACTTAAATCAGGTTGAATTTCAATATTCTCAGTAGGCTCACTTGAGTTTTCCTTTTCTTCTTCTTCAATTTCATTAGGAGGGTTTTGACTAGTGGATGAATCTTTAGGTGTCTCCACCTCAATCCTAGCAGTACTAGAGCTTTTAGAAACTTCACAGGTTGTCTTTTCTTTTTGCATAAACATTTCTTTTTCTCTAAAAGTTACATCCCTGCTTACAACAAATCTTTTCTCAATAGGATTCCACATCATAAATCCTTTAACACCTTCTGAGAACCCAACAAACATACATTTCACTGCCCTAGACTTTAGTTTCCCCTGACTTTGGTGAATATAGCCAACAATCCAAATACCCTTAGATTTTCTAGGTTAGGTGGATGTTTTGTCCATTTTTCTTCAAGATTTAAGAAGTTTAGGAGGAATGAGGACACCTATTCAAGGTGAAAATTGTGTAGTTTGCTACCTCAGCCCAATACCTTTCATTAAGAATTGCATCTGAAAGAAGACATCTAACCCTTTCTATGATTGTTCTATTAAGTTTTTTAATAACTCCATTCTGTTAAGGAGTGAATCTAACAGTCCTATACCTAGTTATTCCTGTTTCTTTACAGAACTTATTAAACTCTTCACTACAGAATTCCAGTCCATTATCAATTCTTAGGTATTTAATTTCTTTAGAAGTTCGCTTTTCTATCATGAGTTTTCACTCCTTAAACTTATCAAACACTTGGTCTTTAGTTTTAAGTAAGTAAACCCAACTTTTCCTAGAGAAGTCATCAATAAAAGAAAGTAAATACGTTGAGCCACTTAGGCTAGATGTAGGAGCTGGACCCCATAGGTCTGAGTGAATATAATCTAGGATAGCTTTTGTGGTGTGTTGTGTTTTAGTGAAACTTTGCCTTGTAGCCTTTCCTAAAACACAGTATTCATAAAAAGTTAGATTTTCTCAGAGACCTTTAGGTAGAATCCCTTGCTTAGATAGAACTTCTAGACCTTTAGCACTACTGTGAGACAATCTCTTATGCCAAACATTAGCCTCTGTGATCTCATTTGTGGTTTCCACATATGCCTTTACCATCATTTCAACTCCTTTAACCACAAATTAGACATTTACCTTTTCCCCAACTAGTATTACCTTAGAATCTTTTAGCACCTAAAAGGTTCCTCCTTTACCCCTATATTCACACCCAATTGCATCAAGCATTCTTAAGGAAATTAGGTTTCTCTTAAGAAGTGGAACATATCTTACATTTCTAAGAAGTTTAATAGTTCCATCCTTAAGTTTCATAGAAATAGAGCCAATGCCTTCTATCTTACAGCCTTGATTGTTTCTCATATAAACCATTTCTCCTTCAATTTCTTTAAAGGTGTTGAACCATGGTCTCATAGAGGTCATGTGATAGGTGCATCTAGAATCTAGGACCCAATCATGTTTTCCAAGGGGATTTACATGGTTGGATTTATCTAAAGTTGAGGCTAAAACATCTAAGTAGATAAAAGAACCTTCTACTACAGAAGCTTCGGGTTGTTTACCTTTAGAGTCCTTTTCTTTTTCTTGGTTCTTCCTTTTAAGAATAAAATAGTCTTTGATTAAATGTTCTTTCTTTTTGCAATATTTACATTTTAATTTCTGTTTAGGCTTGTTTTCTTCTGAATTATGTGGTTTTCTGTCATTTGAGTGATTTGGTTTAAAATTTTCTTTAGTAAATAACCCTTCACCATTAGGATGATCCTTTTTGTCAGTTTGTAACTCTAGCTCTCTAGTTCTTAGGGATGATATTATTGTATCAGTACTTATATTGTCCCTTCCATATTTTAGAGCATTTTTAATTTCCCTATAGGGCTCATGCAAAGAATTAAGAAGCACATAGGCCTCATTTTCATCCCCAAGTTTCTCTCCTAAGGTTTTAAACTCAGCAACAATTTTCTTGAATTCATCTAGATTATCAGTCAAAGATTTTGTTGAATCCATTTTAAATGTAAAGAATTTCTCCCTAAGGTACATTTTACTAGGAAGATCTTTGGTAGCATATAATTCTTCCAGTTTAGTCTAGATCCTATAGGTTGTTTCTTGATCTAAAACTTGCCTTAAAACACTATCACTAAGGTTTAGAACCAACGTACCATAAGCTGCCAGCTCCCAATCTTCTTTTTCTTGAGCTGTCACTAAGATTGGGAGTGTTGATGGGTCAAGGAGAGCTCTGTGAGCCTTCTGTTGGCCGAGAATTGCTTTGCTTTTGGCCTTCCATAGGCCAAAATTTCCTTTGCCATCGAACTTCTCTACTTCGAATCTTGTTACTGACATCTTGGAGTGAAAAACTTGAATCTTGAATCTTCAAGAACTGCAATCTTGTAAGTCTTTTGCTCTAATACCACTTTGTTAGGCCTGCACACTTGAAATTCTTGAATATAAAAGCCCGAATGATGAAGTTGGCCCTTTTGCTGATCCAAATCGTGATCACCCAAGTTATTTTGCCCCAAATTAATTTTGGTTGGTATAAAACTTGGTCCTGGTTGCTCCACGATCTTCCAGCTGATATGCAACACGTGCAATGATCCACTTTCTTCTGCCTGATAGAAGAGATGCCTTTTGCTCTAATGGAAATTAAATTCAGACAAATTAATTTTCTCTCTCTCTCACGTTCTCTCCTCTGTTTGCAGAAAAACTTTGCGAACTCTTTTCTCTCTAATTATTTTCGTGTGATTGCCGTGAGAAAGAAGAAGAAGAAGAACATGCAATGTTGTAAAGAGAAAGAAGAGAATAAGAACTACACGATGATATACATGGTTCAACAATATAGTACCTACATCCACGGGAAGGAGAAGAATCTTTTATTAGAGCTAAGTCGCACATTTCTTTACAGATCTTGTAGCCTTTTGTAAGCTTTTGTAAGATTGTTTCTACAAATTGTAAATGATGCATATTTATACATTTGTCTGATACAAGTAGTTACATAACAAACTGTAAAGAAAAATATAAAAGGTTGTTGAATATTTGATTGTATGCTTGAGCTTATTTATACTTCAGAACGACTAGAAATAGCTGAGAAGATTGAAAAGAAAACCTAGTGAAGAAATTACATACAACTTCATTTCCATAAGCAAAAATGCAAAACAACTAAAGAAAGACTGGCTGCTAAAAGCAAAGAAACAGTGTTTGAAGGAACAAAGTACGAGCTATCCTTTTCATTCCCTAATGATTACCCTTTTAAGCCTCCAAAGGTGAAGTTTGAGACTGGCTGCTTTCACCCAGTGGACGTTTATGTGCTTGGATATACTTCCAGGTAATTTTCAACTCTGGTAAAATCTTCAATATTGAAAAGATAATTTCTCTAGTGAAATCCATACGATTGACAATCATCGATCCATAGCATCTAAATATAACATTTTATAGTAATTCAAAACAAAGCAAAACAAAACCATAGTTTACAAGAATTAGCAGCATCAAGTCCACGTCCAATACAGAACACACACAAAATTTAACCAAACCCCAATTTCAACAGAGAAAAAAAAGGATAAGGGATTAATCTGAACAAGTTAAACATTAAAACAGCAGAATACAAAAGCAAAAGTCGTTAAAGATTAAAAGTGAAAGCTTGAGAGAGAGAGAAGAAGAAGTTGCAATTACCACTAGAACTGACCTAGTTGCCGAAAGTCCCCTGCAAATTTCTGCTCAAAAGACAAAAAAAAACAAAAAAATTCAGAAAAAAACCATAACAGTTGATCGAAGAACACCAACCACTAAAAATCCAAAAAAAGAAAAAAGTTCAACAAAGAAAAAAGGAAAGAAAAAAAAAAAGCAGTACCCTCCAAAAAGTTGCTTCAATCGTCTAGGGCCTAGGCGTGGAGGAGGCTGGCGGTGAAAGAATACATAAGCATGCAATGGAAGTAAACATAATCAATTAGCACTCTAATTACTTTTAATTTGAGTTCTCAAAGCATGCTTTCACAAGAGGGTTTGGAATAAACATATCTTTGATGAAATCTTCCAATTTCAAGCTGTTATTCACTCCAAATCGATAGTGAACAACTAATAGATCTTCTCTACTATTCTCAGCCTTGAATTTGAGTGGTGGAACTCAGATTTGAGTGAATTTGGTGAAGCTTTTTGTGGGTTTGAAGAGGAAGAAGCTGAAGCAAAAACTCACTTTCTGCTTTTAATTTTCAATCCATTAACCTCATCTCAGCCAATTTGATGTGTTTTTATTACTCAGCTACATGTGGGTAACCTTTGTAATGAAATTAGCCAGCAGCTACTTCAATTAGAGAGTGGATTTGTGTGAAGATACATGAGTTGCACCTCATGCTTCAAGATGAAAGTGGGAAAACCCATTTTTCATGTTTTCTAATTTCCAATTTCTTTTCCTTTTGATTAATTCTACAATTAATCTAATTTTGATTTAATTAATTCTCAATTAATCAAATCTAAAATTAAAAATCCATTTTTTTAAATTGAACTAAAAATTGGAATTAATTTAAATTTATAATTAATTAATTAATTTAATTAATTACATACTTAATTTTAAACATGAATCATATTCATGTAATTGATATTTAAATCAATATTTAAATATTATACACTCTCTAGTTTTGTTTAATTTCAACAAATTAAACGTTAGTTATATCGAATATAATTAAGCAAATCCTAATTTGATTTTGGCCTAATTCAAAATAAAATAAACCCTATTTTTAATTTGAACAATTTCAAATTCAATTAGAATAATTCAAATTGATATCATTCCAAATTCACTCAATTTAATAACTCAAGGTGTTATATTTTACGAACTAGTAGAGGGACTTTATGGACCTACATATCATGAGCTCCAACGATTAAGATTAATTGGCTAAACTCTTTAGACCGCAATAATCAACATTCATTAACTACCGAGTCACACCACTATAGTTCGATAGTTGCACTCTTCTCACTGTAGATATTTTTGTGTCCACACAATATAACCATAACTAGTAAGTCGACCCTTTTAAAGTTGTTTGTAATACCGACTGGGTCAATGTGTTGTTTTACCCTCAATATTATGTCTTGTTCCTTAAGTTCCAACTGATCCTCTAATGAACAATTGGTTTATGATCCAATCACTAAACCTGATTCCTCTTGAGCTAGTGAGAGGGTGGGACCCCTTGTTCAAGACCTGGATACAGTACTTAAGAGAACAACCTTTCTCCTATCCCAAAATCGAGTAGGCGTGAATTCGGTCTTGCACCCTATGTCCCCGACTATCTACCCGATCTTACCCCTGAAATGGGAGGTTTATTGAGCCGCCGCTGTTGAGCCAACCCTCACCTATGAAAATCTAAGGATAATCTCGAATAAACAGGAGTTCACAGTAAACAACATATAAAGTAAAAGTGACTTATTTCTTGATCCGATCTTGTGCAAACTCATTGCATAGGATGCCCTTACTTCTCATGACAATATATGAACGAATCTGGATCACTTCGCATGTAGTATCCTTACAACAACTTCTTGATGAGTACATAGCATTGCATACATCAGACTTCCGACTGTTGATGCATAGCGAACCCATCTCATATCCTCAACTTCTTGAGGTGTCTTAGGACATTTTTCCTTTTACAAATGTATTCCATTCCTAAAAGGTAAAATACCTCTTTTGGAATCCTGCATCTTAAACCTAGACAACACCTTGTCTATATAAGATGTTTGAGACATGGCTAGCGTTCTGTTATTTCGGTTTCAAACTATTTGAATCACAAGAACATACTGCACCTCTCCCAGATATTTCATCTAAAATTGGGTTGCTAACCAATTTTTAATGTTAGTTAGGTATCTTACATTATTCCCAATAAGTAGGATATCATCTACATACAAAACTAGAAATGCTACTGTGAAGTTGATCTTTTTGATACACACAGTTCATCAACGTTTTGTTCAAAACCATAAGATTTGACCGCACTATCAAAACTTATATTCCAGGATTTGGATGCCTGTTTCAATCCATAAATAGATCTCTTCAGTTTGCAAACCTTTTTCCCTGACCTGTTCAATGAACCCTTTTGGTTGGACCATATAAATACTCTCTTCAAGATCTCCATTTCGAAAGACAGTCTTGACATCCATTTCCCAAATTTCATAATTATAAAAAGTGGCAATGGACAAGAATATCCTGATTGATTTGATCATAGCAACAGGTGAGAATATTTCTTCATAGTCTACCCCCTCAACCTGGGTATAACCCTTTGCTACTAATCGGGCTTTATAGGGTCTGTACCTTTCCTGTGTGGTCTATTTTATGCTTGTAGATCCACTTACAACCGATAGGTCTTACCTCATCAGGTTTATCTATAAGTTCCCAAACTGAATTAAAGTGCATAGACTCTATTTCAAGGTCCATAGATTTGATCCACTGATCTTGATCAACGTCATCCATTTCCTGTTTATATGTTAATTGATCCTCTAAGCAATCATCAGGTATGTTGACTTCGGTTTCAGTTAAACCCATATAGCGGTCAGGCTGTCTCACAACCCTTCGACTGCATCAAGGCTCTCTTAACTCTTGAGTAATATGTGATGGACTAGACGTCCTTAATCTATCTACAACTCTTGTTGATGAGCAAGGCCGATCAACAACTTTTGTGGATTCGTCTGTAGCATTATTGGAAATCTATTCCAATACTAGTATATTGCGGGGTTTATGATCACGAATGAGGTCTTCCTCTAAGAATGTGTCATTTTTCGATACAATTACCTTATTATCCCGAAGATCATAAAACTGATCACCTCGCATTCCTTTAGGGTAACCTACAAATATGCATGATTTTGAACGATGTTCCAATTTCTTAGGATTTTCCACCAACACGTTGTTGGGAATGTCCTAGAACTCGCAGTTCGTAAATTTTGTGTTAAACATTCTATTTATCAATAAAATATTATTGAGTATTTTATTCAATAAAGTTGTTGACTTTGCATTCTATTATGAAAATCTAATAAACATATCCATGGCTATAGTATGAATACTTTAACTCTATGTGCTGACATAAAAAGGATCAAGTTAATAGTATATAGCCTAAATGGTCTATAAGTATATGGACGAAATTAGGTATCTCATCTTGGTAACACTATTGGATACGGCCTATTTTCTATAGGTAATACAAATGATGTGATCCACAAATCATTCATATACAGACATGTGAGTGGGGACGTCCTAGTAAAGGAATTCACTCCTACCCATTTTAGGGTTAGCAGATAGGTTATTCTCTTAAATACTAATTCCATGTCTTGAACAATCAGGGTACCGTATTCTCATGATAGAAAAAAGACATGATCCATAAGTAGTATTATGAATCAAATTGTTCATTAGAGGGTCAGTGGGAACTAAAGGAACGAGATGTATTTACAAGGGTAAAACGTTAATTTTAACTCAGCTGTAATTACGAACGACTTGTGAAAGATTGATTTACTGATTATGGTTTATATTGACATAAATATATCTACAGTGAGGAGAGTGCAACTATCGAGTTATAGTGGTGTGTCTTGATAGTTAACGATTAGTAATTAATTTCATTAAAGAGTTTTAACGAATTAATTACAAATCGTTGGAGCTCATGATCTGTAGGTCCATTAGATCTCTCTACTAGCTCATTAAATTGAAATAACAAATTGAGTATTGATGTATGAAATTAGGGTTATGAATTTGAAATTAGGGTTTTCGATTGATTGTATATGATACAATTATAAACGTTTAATTTAATTGAAACTAAACAGAATTGGAAAATGAATTAATATTTAAATTATTTAAATATAAAATTGATTCAATGGTGATATTAATATTTTTATTAATTTAATATTTAGATATTATATTAACATTATTAAAAAATCAAATAAAATTAATTTTATTTAAATTAATTATTTTGAATTAATTTTATAAAATTAATTTAAATAAAATGATTTTCTGAAACCATTTTAGATTAATGAATTTTTCCAATTTTAGGAAAAACCCACTAACATGTTTGATGAAATAGCATCAAATTCCAATTGATTTTGGTGATGATCTTCAAGCTCAAGCTGCCACCATGTAACCTTATACATTTGCATGTTATTTACTTATATATTGAAGCTCTATGCATGAAGAACAGAGAGATTGCTGAAATATATTTTCTGAATTGATAACCTAAAAACCCTACCCTCAGTCTTCATCAATTCAACTTGTTCAAGTGTTTCCACCTCACATTTCAGCTTGAGCATAGTAGAGAAGATCTTGGTGGTAGTCCTCTCGATAATTCAAGCTCTATCTTGGTGGCTTTAAGCTGAATTCGTGGCGGAATCTTCAAAGGTAATATGTGTTTCAAACCCACTTTTTGAATATAATATAACCAACATGCTTAAAACTCAAATTAAATGTAGTTTAAGTGCTTATTGATTATGTAGTCTTCCGTTGCATGATATTTCATTCCTTCAATTGGTATTAGATCATGATTTAAGTGCTTAACTATTGTTAATTTGAGTTTGGTGGGTATTTTTTCATGATCTGGATGAAATAGTTTGCTGATATAGGTTTTCCAGTGTTTTGGCATTTTAATCCTTTCAATTATGTTGTTTCTCTTGTAGATGGCTCTTGTTTGATGGGCCTTAATGTGTTTCAAGAGTTTGTAATTCATATGGAGTCATTAGAATTTGAAATTAAGATGTAATTGAAGAAAGAAGTTAAGAAGGTCGAGTTGCAGACTTCAATTCATCAACTTCTGCTCAAATCTCGTTGTTGAAGTTCGAGCGAGATTTCCCTTTTTAGCGAGAGCGAGATGTTGATTAAGTTCAAGCGAGATTTCGTTCCAAGTGAGATCCTGATGGAATTTTCGAGCGAGATTTCAAGTTCAATTGAGATTTTGAATCAAGTTTGAGCGAGATTTCTAGTTCGAACGAGATTTTACTGGAATTTCGAGTGAGAGATCGAGTTGAGCGAGATTTTGAATCAAGTTCAAGCGAGATTTCGAGCATGGAATGAGGGATTGAGTTTGAGTGAGTGTGGAGCCAAGCGACACTAGAACTAGCAAGAGCTAGCAAGAACAGCCAGTTCGACTGGTTTGATTTTGGTCCTATCCAATTCGGCTTCAAAAGGTTTTTCGCTGATCCGGTTTAAGCAATTTTTTGTCCGGTTTGGAGTTGTTCGAAACGGTCAAGAAGCGGTTTGGGATTGTCAACTGTTTTTTATAATACATAGGCTTTTGTTTACTTAAAAAATGCCAAAACTAAAAACCATATCAGTATGTGTTATTGTTTATGCATGTGATGTATGTTATAATTAAATAAATCTTGTATATACATACAGTATGCCATGTAGATTTAAAATCCCACCGTAGGAACATATTACATGCATTGAAAGTATGTTATAAATTGTTATAATATATAGTATGCATGTATAGGGTTTCTTTTAATTTGTTATATTAAACGCCTTTGATGATTGTTGTAAATGTTTAGCATGTCTATTTTTTGTAAGCTGTTATAAAAAGTAATTAGACTTTAAAATCCATAACAAAGATACACATCATGCTCATTTAGGTTAACAACTAGTTTTAACCGTTAAAATAAATTGTTATCTTATAAAATTTGATTACAAACTCAAATCGGTTCATAAACCTGTCTAAGGCTAGGGGTACTTAAGTTGATGGTTTATGTAACACCTCCTACCTATTGATTATGACCGAAAGATTGAGCATTGTTAATTGACTATATGAGCTTGTGTGAGCAGTGTAAGATTTAAAACTGATTTAAACATTTAGACATCTAGGGTTATATCTAAATATAAATGTTATAATTAGATAAAAATAACATAAACTTAGGTTGTTTAAAAGTTAGCCATTTTTAACCTAAGTAAATAAATACCCAAATACTTAGAACACTTCAGTGGGAGATTAACAATATATTCGATATATAGTTATTAGCTTTCACGTCCTAAAGAGTTCATACTGTTAGATCCATGCTCGACTTCGTATCCCTTTTACTGCGACTACTCCATTCAGAAATTGTTTGCATGGGTTAATAACAAGGTGAATTGGGGAAGTAGTTCATAGTAAGTGGGTGAAGGAAATGTGTCAACATTGTCCTACGGTCTCCTCCATTAGTTTGAACTGTGAGATTCTTATGTTGCGTCTGTTGTTGTTTTTAGGCAACACTAGCTACTCGTTAACCATGGCGATCCCACGGAGGGTTGTAAATAGGATTCGAAACAACTCAACTTCAGTAAATGAATAGGGTTTTATAGTTCCGTCTTGGGTATTGTCTTTCATTTCGGGGGCATATTCATACTGTTCTATAAGATCTAAAAATGGCGGGTCACATTTACAAAAATTACTAATTGTTAGTAAAGATCTTGACCGAAAACGGTAACCAAGAGAACTATAGGAGTAAAGAGTTATTCTAATATAGTATTTAGTCAAGAATTTTTCTTGCTTCAGTGAAGGAATTGTTGACTGCCCCTCAATAGCAACTGTTCTAAATCACTAAAGCATCGTTGCAAATAAATAAAGATTTATTAGGTACTTTATTATTTTGCTAAAATTAGAATTAGATGCATAAAGTTTAATATAATTTGTTTAAATTATTTCAACAATGTCGAATTCAATCATATAACTACTAGCTTCCGATAAATTTAACGGTTAAGGATACTCAAACTGAAAATACAACATTAAAACAATATAAGTTGTAGATGATTTGAGGTTTGTGTTGACGGAGGAATGTCCTCCAGTTCTCAATACAATAGTGAACTGAAATGTATGGGACATCTATGATCGGTGGGTAAGAGCTAATAGAAGGCTCGACCTTGCATCTTAGCAAGTATATTTGATGTACTTAATAAGAAACACGAGGTATTGCCCACCGCCGCGTGAGATAATGGCGTCGCTTCAGGAGTTATTCGGGCAACTGTCATCCCCTATTTCACATGAAGCCATTAAGTATGTCTACATTACTCGCATGAGAGATGGTTCCAACGTTAGAGAACATGTTCTCGATATGATGGCTCATTTTAATATTGTTGAGGCTCATGGGGCGATGATAGATGAGAGAAATCAAGTAAGTTCGATATTGGAATCTCTCCCAGAGAGTTATCTGCCTTTCAGAACCAATGTTATTATGAACAAAATTACTTATAATCTGACCACGTTGTTGAACGAGTTACAGACATGTGAGTCTATGATGAAACTTAAGGAGAAAGAAGTAAATGTTATTTGTAAACCTAAAAAGTTTTTTAAAGGGTCAACGTCTAGAACAAGATCCACTAATAATAAAAAGTATGTTCCCTCTTCTTCTAAAGACAAATTTGTACAAATGAAGAAGAAGGGTAAAGGGAATAATAAAACCACTGCTAAGAAAACCAAAAACAAAAACATGACTCACAAAAGAAAGTGTTTCGATTACGGGGAGGATGTGCACTATAAGCGTAATTGCCCAAAGTATTTGGCTGAAAAGAAAGCGGAAAAGGAGAAACAATATAAATCAAATTTACTAGTAGTTGAAACATGTCTAGTGGAGAGTATTCACCTAATCTAGATATTAGATTCAGGCGCCGATAATTATATTTGTACTTTTCTACAGGAAACTAATTCTTTAAGAGAACTTTCTGAATAGGAAATGACTTTCAAGGTGGGAACGGGTGAAGTCATTTTAGCTCATGCAGTGGAAGATGTCAAGCTATATTTTGGATAGTCTTTCATCTTACTTAGGAATATGTATTATGTACCTAAGATAAGAAGAAACTTAATCTCCATTTCCTGTCTGCTAGAAAATATGTACAGAATATTTTTTGAATCTAATGAAGTGTTTGTTTTTTCGAAAGGTATTCATATTTATTCTGCAAGACTCGAAAATAACTTGTACATATTAAAACCAACTGAAGCAAAGGTCATTCTAAATATAGAGATGTTTAAAATGGCTGAGACTCAAAATAAAAAACAGAAAATTTCTCCTAATACCTATCTTTGGCACCTCAAACTTAGTCACATTAATCTCAACAGGATTGAGAGATTAGTAAAAAATGGTCATCTAAGTCAGTTAGAAGAGATTTTCTTTACCTCCATATGAATCATGTCTTGAAGGAAAAATGATAAAAAGGTCTTTTTTTTTTACAATGGTCTACGTGCCAAAGAGCCTTTCGAACTAATACATTCAAACCTATGTCGTCCAAGGAAAGTAAAAGCACGAGGAGGTTATCTATTGTTCATCAGTTTTGTTGATGATTACTCGAGAAATGGCTACATTTACTTAATCAGTCACAGGTCTAAAAATCTTGAAAAGTTCAAAGAATTTAAGACCGAGACAGAAAATTTGTTAAGTAAAAGAATTAAAACATTTTGATCTGATCAGGGTGGTGAGTATATGGATTTACAATTCTAGAACTATCTAGTAGATCATGGAATTCAATCTCAGCTCACAGCACCTGGAACACACAACAAAACGACATTGCAGAAAGGAGAAATTAAACCTTGTTAGACATGGTCCGATCAATGATGAGTTATGCTCAGTTGCCTCAATCCTTTTGGGGATTTGTAGTACAGACTGCTATATATATTCTAAAGTTGTTCCTTCAAAAGGTGTTTCAGAAACACCGTATGAATTATGGAAATGACGCAAAACAAGTTTACATCATTTTTGTATCTGGAGTTGTCCAACACATGTGTTGGTATAAAATCCTAAGAAGCTGGAAACACATTCGAAGTTATGCCTTTTTGTAGGATACCCTAAATAAATAAAAGAAGGATTGTTCTATGATCCCCAAGAAGACAAAGTATTTGTATCGACAAATGTTACATTCTTGGAAAAAGATCATATAAAAAAATCATCTACCTCGTAGTAAACTAATATTGCAAGAAATGACCAAAGATGCTATAGAAACATCAACAAGAGTTGTTGATCAAGTTGGTCCATCACCAACTGTTGTTGTCCCGTCATATCCATCTCAAGAGTTGAGTATGTCTCGACGTAGTGGGAGGGTTATTAAACAACCTCAATGCTATATAGGTCTAATAGAAACTCAAAACATCATACATGATGATGGATTAGAGAATCTATTAACCTTTAAAGAGGCAATGGAAGATATTGAACAGTGAATAAAAGCCATGGACATTGAAATAGAGTCTATGTACTTCAACTATGTCTAGGAACTTGTAGATCAACCACATGGGGTTGAACCTATAGGTTGCAAATGGATCTACAAGAGAAAACGAGACCAAACTGGAAAGGTGCAATCCTACAAACTTGACTCGTGGCAAAAGGTTTTACCTAAAGAGAAGAGGTTGATTATGAAGAAACTTTTTCACCCGTTGTCATGATAAAATCAATTAGAATACTTCTATCCATTACCACATATTATGACTATGAAATATGGCAAATGAATGTCAAGACAGCTTTTTTAAATGGCCATCTTGGTGAAAGTATTTTTATGTCTCAATCAGAAGGATTCATCGAACAAGGACAAGAACATAAAGTCTGTAAGCTTAAATGATCCATTTATGGATTAAAACAAGCTCCAAGATCCTAGAATATAAGGCTTCATACTATGATCAAATCTTGTGGCTTTGAACAGAATGTTGACGAACCTTGTGTATACAAAAAGATAGTCAACAAAACTGTAGCATTTTTAGTTCTTTATGTTGATGATATCTTGCTCATTGAGAATGAGATAAGCTTCCTTGCTGACGTAAAGAGATAGTTAGCAACACAATTCCAAATGAAAGATTTGGGTGATGCTCAATACGTTCTAGGAATACAGATCTTTCGAAACCAAAAGAATAGAACCGTAGCACTATCTCAAGCATCTTATATTGACAAGATGTTGTCAAAATATAATATGTAAAATTTCAAAAGAGGTATGTTACCTTTTAGACACGGAATTCATTTTTCAAAGGAACATGTTCCTAAGACACCCCAAGATGTTGAGGAAATGACAAAAATTCCATACGCATTTGCAATTGGGAGTTTGATGTACGCAATTCTATGTACACATCCTGACATATGCTTTGGAGTTGGAATTGTCAGCAGGTTCCAATCCAATCCAAGACACAGTTATTGGACTGTTGTCAAAAACATTCTCAAGTATCTAAGGAGAACGACAGACTATATGCTTGTGTATGGACCTAAGAATTTGATCCTTACTAGATACACTAATTCTGATTTTCAGATAGATGTGGATTCAAGGAAATCTACTCCAGGATCTGTTTTCACTCTCAATGGATGAGCTATAGTTTGGAGAAGCATTAAGCAGAGTTGTATTGCCAACACCACAATGGAAGCAGAATACGTAACCGCATGTGAAGCCACTAAGAAGTAGTCTGGCTACGCAAATGCTTGGCAAATTTGGAAGTAGTTCCAAATATGCACCTACCTATCACACTGTATTGTGACAATAATGGTGTTGTTGTCAACTCGAAAGAGCCAAGGAGTCACAAATGTGGAAAACATATTGAAAGAAAGTACCATCTCATCAGAGAGATAGTACACCAAGGAGACGTGATCCTCACGAAGATAGCCTCTAAAGACAACCTTGTTAATCCATTTAAGAAGGCCCTCTTGGTTCAATTGTTCGAGGACCACCTGGTTGGACAAGGACTCCGAGCAACATAATCTAAGAGGAGAATATATATGGTATTTAAGAATGCCCTAGTTTATTGTATTTTCCCTTTATGTTTCTAAACATTGTATTATATACATTTATTCTTACTAGAATTTTAGTCCAAATGGGAGATTGTTGGGAATATCCTATAACTCACAGTTCGTAAATTTTGTGTTAAACATTCTATTTATCAATAAAATATCATTGAGTATTTTACTCAATAACGTTGTTGACTTTTCATTTTATTATGAAAATCCAATAAACATATCCATGACTATAGTATGACACTTTAACTTTATGTGGTAACATAAATATGATCAGGTTAATAATATATAGCCTAAATGATCTATAAGTATATGGATAAAATTAGGTATCTCATCCTGGTAACACTATTGGATGTGGCCCATTTTGCATAGGTAATACAAATGATGTGATCCATAGATCATTCATATAGAGATATGTGAGTGGGGGCGTCCTATGCAATAAGTTTGCATATAGACTGGACCACGAAATAATCATTTTTCTTTATAACGACTGTTTAGTGTTAAAACTGACTATTTCATACTTAAGGTAACCTAGGATAACTCGAGCTTAATCCTGAGCTAGCTATGAACTCCTGTTTATTCGGGATTACCCTTTGATCTGCATGGGTGAGAGTAGTCCGACAACACTACTCAATAAGCCTTCCATTTTGGGGATAAGACCGGATGAATAACTGGGGACATAGCCCTACAAGATGGGATTCACTCCAACCCATTTTAGGGTTAGCAGATAGGTTGTTCTCTTAAGTACTGATTCCAGGTCATGAACAATCGTGGCCCCGCCTTCTCATGATAGAGAAAGGACATGATTCATAAGTGGTATTATAAATCGAATTATTCATTAGAGGGTCAGTGGAAACTTAAGGAACGAGATGTATTTATAGAGGTAAAACGATAATTTTGACCTAGCTGTAATTACGAATGACCTGTGTAGGATCGACTTACTGATTATGGTTTATATGGACAGAAATATATCTAAAGTTAGAAGAGTGCAACTATCGAGCTATAGTGGTGTGTCTTGATAGTTAACAAATAGTAATCGATTCAATTAAAGAGCTTTAATGCATTAATTACATATCGTTGGAGCTCATGATCTGTAGGCCCATTAGGTCCTTCTACTAACTCATTAAATTGGAATAACAATTTGAGTATTGATGTATGAAATTAGGGTTATGAATTTGAAATGTTCAAATTCAATTTTTAGGGTTTTCGATTGATTGTATATGATACAATTATAAACGTTTAATTTAATTGAAATTAAACAGAATTGGAAAATCAATTAATATTTAAATTATGATTTAAATATAAAATTGATTCATTGGTGATATTGATATTTTATCAATTTAATATTCATATATTAAATTAATATCATTAAAAAATCAATTAAAATTAGTTTTATTTAAATTAATTATTTTGAATTAATTTTATAAAATTAATTTAAATAAAATGATTTTTTGAAATCATTTTAGGTTAATGGGGTTTTTTTTTTCCAATTTTAGTAAAAATATACTAACATGTTTGATGCAATATCAATAAATTCCAATTGATTCTAGTGATGATCTTCAAGCTGGAGCTACCCACCTTGCAACCCTATACATTTGCAAGTTATTTACCTATATATTGAAGCTCCATGCATGAAGAACAGAGAGATTGTTGAAATATATTTTCTGAATTGATAACCTGAAAACCCTACTCTTGTTCTTCATCAATTACACTTGTTCAAGTATTTCCACCTCACATTCCAGCTTGAGCATAGTAGAGAAGATCTTGGTGGTAGTCCTCTCGGTGATTGAAGCTCTATTTTGGTGTTTTTCACCTGAATTCGTAGAGGAACATTCAAAGGTAATATGTGTTTCAAACCCACTTTTTGAATATCATATGATCAACGTGCTTAAAACACAAATTGATGTAGTTTAAGTGCTTATTGATTCTATAGTCTTCTGTTGCATGATATTTCATTCCTTCACACATGTGCCGAGCAACACCAAATCCGAAAATGACATAACTAGCTTTAAGTCCTATCCATAACTCATAAGGTGTTTCTGAAACACTTGTAGAGGGAACGTTATTCAAAATATAGGTTGCAGTCTCTACAGCATACCCCTAGAATGAGTTAGGCAACTGAGCATAACTCATCATGGATCGAACCATGTCCAACAAGGTTCTATTTCTCCATTCAAATACATCGTTCTGTTGAGATGTTCCCAGTGCAAAGAGTTTTGATTGAATCTCGTGTTCTATCATATAGTTCTGGAATTTAAATTCCAAATATTTCCCACCTCGATCTAATCGAGGTGTCTTAATAGATTTACCTAATTGGTTTTCAATCTCGATCTTAAATTCCTTGATATTTTCAAGAGCTTCAGACTTAAAATGTATTAGGTAAATGTAACCGTACATTGAATAATCATCTATAAAGCTAATGAAATATTCATAACTTCCCTGTGTTTTAACACTCACCAGTCGACAGAGGTCAAAATGCATGAGCTCTAAGGTTTCTTTGGCTCGAAGACCTTTTTCAAAAAAATATCTTCTTGTCATTTTTCCTTCGAGATGTGACTCACATGGTGGTAAAGAGACATCTTCTAACTTTTTTAGAAGAGCACTTTTAGCCAGTCTCTGAATCCTAATGAGATTAATATGGCTAAGTTTCAAATGCCAAAGATAGGTACTCTGAGAAATTTGTTGCCTTTTTCTTTGACTTTCAGCTATTTTAAACATTTATGTGTTATATACAGCTTCAACTTACTTATAAGTCACTTTCTAAGTTTGCAGAACAGATTTGTATACCTTTTATTATAATGATCACTTCATTAAGACAAAAATTTACTTTGTACAAATCTTCCAACAAACAGGAAATAGATATCAAATTTCTTTTAGTAGAAGGTACATAAAGAACATTTTCTAAATACAGATATCTATTTCCAAAAGTTAACTTAACAACTCCCACTACTTTAGCTGAGATACGCTCCCCTGATCCAACACGGAGAGTAATCTCATCTTCTTCAAGTTGCCTTCAGGAACTAGTTTCCTGATTAGTGGCTCCTGAATCCAGTATCCACGTAAAATCTTCATTCTCCACTATACATGTTTAAATAACTAGTAAATCTAATTTACCTAGTTTTTCTTTTTCAACTTTCTGTGCAGTTGGAGCCTTTCCCTTCCCAGTTTTCTTCTTTTTCTTTTGAATACCTCTATTCTTGGAGAAAGAAGGGCCAAATTTATTCCCAAAAGACGATTCTTTCTGGGTTTCCTCTTTGAGGTGGAAGCAACATTTTCTTCAACCTATGACCTTTATTTTTCAATAAAGTTTTGTAAATATGGAGTCCGTTGACAAATGTGGACTATTGTGTAAAAAGGCCTTGCAAAGAGTCCATGATCTCTTTTGCAGTAGCTAACTTCTCGTGTTTCTTAGAAAATACATCAGATATACTAGCTAAGATATAAACCCGAGCCTTCTTATTAGCTTTGACCCATCTGTCATACGCATCTCGAACTGTTCGGTTTGCACTGGGACTAGGGAATGAAGGACACTCCTCCATTAAAATGAATCGAGGAGCATCTATTACTAGTATTGTATTGATATTCGATTTCCAAGTTTCGTAATTATTGCCGTTAAGTTTTTCATAAGTAAGCAGTTGTATAATGGATGTTGACATTGCTGAAAAAGTAAAAAAATTATTAAAGAAATGATTTAACTCTTTTTAATCCAATTTATCTAGCAAAAATAATGTACCTGTTCTCATTATTCTTTTGTCACGATACTTCAATGAGTCAGAATAACCCCCACCAGAAGGCAAGCTAGAGGAGGCTATAAGTATTTCATCACTTTTAGTGATGATTATTCGAGGTATGGGTATGTTTATTTGATCCAACAAAAGTTTGAATCCTTTGAAAAGTTCAAAGAGTTCAAGGCTAAAATTGAAATTGTATTAGATAAACGGATTAAGACACTTCGATCAGATCGGGGTCGGGAGTTTTTGGATTCTGAGTTCCAGAACTATATGATAGAACATGGAATCGTTTACCAACTCTCAGCGCCTGGAACACCTCAACAGAATGGTGTATCGGAGAGGAGAAACAGAATCCTGTTAGACATGGTTCGGTAGATGATGAGTTACGCTTCCTTACTGGACTTGTTTTGGGGTTTTGCAGTGGAGACTGCAACTTATATCCTCAACTGTGTTCCCTCCAAGAGTGTTGCCAGGATACCATTGGAGTTATGGAATGGGCGTAAAGCTAGTTTGTGTCACTTCGGCATCTGAGGTTGCCCAACACATGTGCTTGAGGCTAATCTTAGAAAACTGGAACCACGTTCAAAACTGTGCCTATTTGTAGGCTACCCCAAAGGTACACGAGGGGATTACTTTTATGATTCTAAGGAAAACAAGATGTTTGTGTCAACAAACACTACCTTCCTTGAGGAGGATCATATGAGGGAGCACAGTCCTCATAGTAAAATCGTGTTGCGTGAACTTTCCAATGAAACTACTGAAACTTCAACAAGAGTTGTTGAAGGGTCTATTACATCAACAAAAGTTGTTGATGGAAGTTCATCTAGTAGGTCAAATCCACCTCAAGAATTGAGCAAACCTCGACGTAGTAGGAGGGTTGTGAGCCCACCCATTCGTTATATGGGTTTCACTGAAATCCTGGCTATGGTAGCCGATGGCGAGGTTGAGGATCCGTTGTCTTACAAGAAGGTAATGGTGGATGTTGACGGGAATGAATGGGTCAAACCCATGGATCTTGAGATGGAGTCTATGTACTTCAATTCAGTATGGGATCTTGTAGATCAATCTGATGGGGTTAAACCTATAGGATGTAAATGGATCTATAAGAGGACACGGGGTGTTGATGGGAAGGTGCAAACCTTCAAGACTAAACTTGTGGCAAAGGATTATACCCAGCTGGAGGGAGTTAACTATGAGGAAACTTTCTTGCCTATTGCCATGTTGAAGTTGATGGAACATTAAAGAACGCATACATAGCGGAAGCGATGAAATCGACAACATTCTAATTGCATTAAAAATAAGAATAAACATGCAAAGGGTTAGAGAATACAACCTTTGAAGACTCCATCGCAATCTTCCTCTCCCGAGCTCGATCGACACCAGCAACAGTAAATCCCACTATTCTCCGATTGAAGAACACAGTTGTGGGACCGTTATGTAGTGAAAATAACGGAATTTTACTAGAGAAAGAAGAAGAGTAAATAGAAATGAAGTGGAAGATTTTAGGTCAAAAGTTTTGGAAGCATTAATTTTGCAAAATTTCAAAAACAAATCCTTTTGTAGAGAAAATACATGCAAAATCTCATTTTGCATGTCTTCCACCTCAAACTCCATTATCATGTAATCTCTAGGTGTCAAGCTTAGGAAATTCCACTCCAAAGTCCACTTAGTTAGTGAGAAAATCCAACAATTGGATTTTTCCACTAACTAAAAAATGAAAAACAAATTTGGAAATTTGGAAATTATTTAATTAAAATAATTTCAATTAAATAAAAATAAACAAATTTAATATCACATATTAAATTGTTTAAAACACCTAACTTTGATTAATCACATTAATCAAATTTAAAAAAAACTTCCAGGCTAATGATCAAGTATACTCTAACAAATAATTAATTAATAAATAAATTATTTAATTGTAAATTATATCTCATATAAAATACCATATTCGCTTAAGACTGAATTTGAACATTTCAAATTCTCACTTCACCTAGTTCTTTAATTTTGTCCGTATTGAGTTAGCAAGGAGACCCGATGGATCTACAGATCATGGGCTCCAACAATCCGAGACTAATCGGTCAAACTTTTTAACCAAGTTAATCAACATTGTTTACTAATAGGACTGTCCACTATAGCCTGTAGTTGAACTCCCCTCACTATAGATATATTATGTGTCCATTTGATATAACCGTCATCAATAAGTTGATCCTTCACAGGTTGTTCATAACCTGAGACAGGTCAAATACCAAAATACCCCTGAGTGACATCATTTCTCCTTAAGTACCACTTCCCCTCTAATGAACAATTGATTTAGGATCATAATCACTAAATCCATTCTCTCTCAGGCCAATGAGAGGGGGGCCCCTTATTCAAGACCCGAGATCAGCCCTTAATGGAACAACCTTTCTACTATCCCTAAAATTGGTAGGAGTGAATTCCATCTTGTAAATTCTATGTCCCCAACCATCTACCTGGTCTTATCCCTAAAATGGGAGGCATATTGAGCAGCGATGTTGGGCTTACCCTCACGTATGCAGATCAAGAGACAATCTCGAATAAACAGAAGTTCATAGACAGCTCAGGATTCAAATCAAGTTATCTAGGTCATCAAGAAGTGAAATTAATCTGTGTTAACAGTAAACGGTGTTAAAACATAACAGTGATTATTTTGTGGTCTGTCTTACAGAAGCTCATCATGTAGAACACCCTTGCTCACATGTTTCTATATGAACGAACTGATCACATTGTTCATGACACTTTACAACATTTGTAACAATCATAAAGTGGGTCATATTCAATAGTATCTCCAGAAATAGGTACCCAATCTAGTCCAAGTACTGTAGACGGTTTAGGCTATTTTACTCGAATTTGATCAAGTTTATGTCTCCACAAAAAGTCCAGTTATTCATGACAATATCCAAGGATTCGTAGTTTACTGAATTTAGAGTTATGAAACAATCAACAACACTTGTCTGAATAAACTTCATATATGTTTACTGTTTACAAAACTATGAATTTTAGGACATACAACCCAATAGAATTCTATCTGCATCCTCCCATCCATTGCCTCATATTATTACTATGAGATATGGGAAATGGATGTCAAGACTTCCTTTCTGAATGGTAATCTTAAGGAGACCATTTATATGGTGCAGCCCGAGGGACTCATAACCCAAGGTCAAGAGCAAAAGGTTTGCAAACTGAATCGGTCCATTTATGGGCTAAAACAGGTGTCTCGATCTTGGAACATAAGGTTTGATACTGCGATCAAATCTTACGGCTTTGACGAAAACGTTGATGAGCCTTGTGTCTATAAGAAAATCATCAACAGTTCAGTAGTTTTCCTAGTGTTATATGTAGACGATATCCTACTCGTTGGGAATGATGTAGGTTTACTGACTTCAGTTAAAAGCTGGCTAGCAACCCAATTCTAAATGAAAGATTTAGGAGAGGCTCAGTTTGTTCTTGGTATTCAGATCTTTCGGGATTGAAAGAACAAAATGCTAGCACTGTCTCAGACATCATACATTGACAAGATGTTGATCAAGTACTCAATGCAGAACTCCAAAAGGGGCTTACTGCCTTTTCGACATGGAGTTACATTATCTAAGGAACAGTGTCCTAAGACACCTCAAGAGATTGAGGAAATGAGATGGGTCCCCTATACATCTGTCGTTGGCAGTTTGATGTATGCAATATTATTTACTCGACCTGACATCTGCTATGCTGTTGGGATAGACAGTAGATATCAGGCTAATCTAGGACAGGGTCACTGGACTGCCGTCAAGAACATCCTCAAGTACCTTTAGAGAACGAGGGACTACATGCTCGTGTATAGATCTAAGGATTTGATCTTTACTAGATACACGAACTCTGATTTTCAAACTGATAAGGATTCTCAGAAATCTACTTCAGGATCAGTGTTCACTCTTAATCGAGGGGTTGTAGAATGGTGAAGCACTAAATAGGGGTGCCACTGACTCCATGATCGAGGTCGTGTATGTAGCAATTTGTGAAGCTAATAAGGAGGTCATTTGTCTCAGAAAGTTCCTGACTAATCTGGAAGTTGTTCCAGACATGTCTAGGCCCATCACCCTTTATCGTGATAATAGTGGTGTTGTGTCGAACTCCTCTAGGAGTCACAAGTGCGACAAACATATAGAGTGAAAGTATCACCTCATCTGCGAGATTGTGCATCAAGGGGATGTGATAGTCATGAAGATAGCTTTGGAGCACAAAGTTGTTAACTCGTTTACGAAGGCTCTCATGGCTACAGTCTTTTAGGGTCACCTACTGAACATGGGTCTATGGGACCGTTTGCGACTGGATTAGGGCAAGTGAGAGATTTTGTACTTGGCCTTAGTGCCCTAGTTTATTGTTTTGTACTTATATTTATCTTGTACACACACTCGCTTCAGGACAAGTGGGAGATTGTTGAGGTTGATGCCCTAAATCTCGTAGGGTCCTGTAGTTTGTAAACACGTGTATGAACAAACATTTGTAATATAGTAATATGAGATATTTTCTTCACTGTTGTCTATGAAATATGGGATATTTTAATTGCATTAACCACAAACCAATAAACTAAGATCCCTAGTTATCGTTGTAACTTAAGCATGTATATGGAGACATACAAGTGGATCATGCCTTAAGTGATAACCTAAATGGTCTGTAGTATATGGATAAATGAGGGAAACCTTATCTTGGAGACACTACGGATACGACCCGCTTTGTAGATTGCCCTGTCTATGAGGGCGGTCCTTTAATTTTCATAGGTGTGAGTGGCCAGATTGCCCATTTAAACCTACCACTTTGGGGATTCGTCTGATTGAGGAGCTAGAAACTCAGCTACACAAGATGGAATTCACTCCTTCCCGGAAGCAAAGACAAGTTGATAGATTGCTCCCTTAAGGGCTGATTCCGAGGCTTGAACAATGTGGCGCCACATACTTTCTCATGGACCAAGAAATGTTCAATCATATGATGTATTGTTCATTAGACGACAGTGGTACTTAAGGAGTTAGGTGTAATTATAGGGGCAAAATGGTAAATTGGTCCAACTGTACTTACGAGCAATCTATGAAGGGTTATCGTATTGTTGATTGGTTATATCCAATAGACCTAGAAATATATATGTAGTGCGAAGAGTGTAGCTGTCGGTCTTTAGTGGAGTGCCTCGCAGTTAACAAATGGTGGATATCGTGATTAAAGATTTTGGTCAGCTATTCACGTACCGTTGGAGCTTCAAGCTACAGGTCCATAAGATCCCCTTGGTAGCTCAATGGATTCAAGTTGAGAATCAGTTTTTGGATTAGTTTGAAGTGTTCAAATTAACAAGAGGGAATTTGATTATATATGATATAATTAAATTGGTTCAATTATATGCGATATAATTGATTTGATGTATTAGATACATTAATTGGAGGAATTGATATAAATATGATTTATATTAAATAAAGGAGAAAAGAACTATGGTTTAAATATTACATATGATGTGATATTAAAACTATAAGTTATAAATATAATATGATAAGTTAATTATTATAATTATTTATAATAAAAACAATTATGAGATAATTGTTTAGTTGGTTATTTCTTTTTTCCAATTAATCGTGCAAGTGTAAGGTTAATTTAAGTTTTTAATAACTGAAAAATCAAATGAAAAGATTTTTCCTTTTATGAATGATCGCTTCATTATTTGGTATTACTATTCGATCTCTCATGAGAGACTATATGATAGCCCTCACGATAGACTAAACGATCGAGCGAGAGATTGCTAGACAATTGCTCACGAGAGCGAGAGATTGCTAGACGATTGGTCACAAGAGCAAGAGATTGCTAGATGATCGATAACCATAGTCTATACAATAGACTAAACCTTTCTCCCACATACTCGATCATATAGCTCAATCGTATACTTCCTTCTTCCATCTACCAAATTCACACAGAGCCCACACCTCTTAGATTCTCACTCCGAGAATACAAGGTTGTCGAGTGGTAGTGTTGAGGGTTGTTGTTCGAGTATCAGTTAGAAATGCATTCCTTTTTCTTTGAGGTGGCTAGACGATTGCTCACAGAGTGAGAGATTGCTAGACGATTGCTCATGAGAGCAAGAGATTGACAAAAGAAGAGTTCTTCAAAGGTATGTCTCTCAATTTCTTTTGTTTTAGTAAGAAAGCATGCTGTAATTTTCTTTATAATGCATAACTATTCTTGTATGCTTGTGAATGCATTTATTCTTTCACAATGGACTTGGAAAGATCTTGCTTCTGCTCACTAATTCTCTTGAATAAGAGTTCCTTCAGTATAGTAGAGAATGAAGATTCTACCTAGGTATTGGATTTAGTGGCCACTAATCATGTTTGTTTTTCTTCTCAAGAAATTAGTTCCTGGAGGCAGCTTGAAGAATATGAGATTACTCTTTGGGTTGGATCAGGGGAGCGTATCTCAGCAAAAGCAATAGAAGTTGTTAAGTTAACTTTTGGAAATAGATATCTGTATTTAGAAAATGTTCTTTATGTACCTTTTTGTAAAATAAATTTGACATCAATTTCCTGTTTATTGGAAGATTTGTACAAAGTAAATTTTTGTCTTAATGAAGTGTTCATTACAAAAAGAGGTATACAAATCTGTTTTGCAAAATTAGAAAGTAACTTATATAAGTTAAAACCATCTAAAGTTGAAGCTGTATATAATACATAAATGTTTAAAACAGCTGAAACTCAAAGAAAAAGGAATGCATTTCTCAGAATACCTATCTTTAGCACTTTAGACTTGGCCACATTAATCTCAATATGAGTGAGAGACTGGCTAAAAGTGGACTTCTAAACAAGTTAGAAAATGTCTCTTTATCGTCGTAAGTCATATATCAAATGAAAAATGAAAAATGACAAAAAGTTCTTTTTCTGGGAAAGGTCTTCGAGCCAAAGAAACCTTAGAACTCGTGCATTCGAACCTCTGTGGATCGATGAGTGTTAAAGCACGAGGAGGCTATAAATATTTCATTAGCTTTATAGATGATTATTCAAGGTACAGTTACATTTACCTAATTTATTTTAAGTCTGAAGCTCTTGAAAAGTTCAAAGAATTTAAGACCGAGGTTAAGAACCGATTAGGTAAATCTATTAAGACACTTCAATCAAATCGAGGTAGGGAGTATTTGGAACTGAAATTCTAGGACTATATGATAGGACACGGGATTCAGTCACAACTCTCTACACTGGGAACGCCTCAGCAGAACGATGTATCTGAACAGAGAAACAGAACCTTGTTAGACATGGTTCGGTTCATGATGAATTATGCTCTGTTTCCTAACTCGTTCTTGGGCTATGCAGTTGAGACTGCAACTTACATTTTGAACAATATTCCCTCTAAGAGTGTTTCAGAAACACTTGAGTTATGGATAGGACATAAAGCTAGTTTACATCATTTCCGGATGTTGGTGCAAAATCCTAAGGAATTGGAACATCGTTCAAAATTATGTCTGTTTGTAGGTTACCCTAAAAGAACGAGAGGTGGTTCATTTTATGATCCTCGGGATGATTAGATAATTGTATCTACAAATGACACATTCCTAGAGGAAGATCACATTCCAGATCATAAATCCACAGTAAACTAGTATTGGAAGAGATTTCAAATAATTCTATTAACGAATCAACAAAAGTTGTTGATCAGCCTTGCTCATCAGCAAGAGTTGTAGATAGATCAAGGACGACTGGTCCATCACATCCTACTCAAGAGTTGAGAGAGCCTCAACATAGAGGGAGGGTTGTGAGACAACCTGATCGTTTTATGGGTTTAACTGAAACCGAAGTCAACATACCTGATGATGGCTTTGAGGATCCATTAACATATAAACAGACAATGGATGATGTTGATCGAGATCAGTGGATCAAAGTCATGGACTTTGAAATAGAGTCTATGTACTTTAATTCAGTTTAAGAACTTGTAGATAAACCTGATGAGGTAAGATCTATCGGTTGTAAGTGGATCTACAAGTGTAAAATATACCATATGGGGAAGGTACAGACCTATAAAGCCCGGTTAGTAGCAAAGGGTTATAACTAGGTTGAGGGAGTGGACTATGAAGAAACTTTTTCATCTGTTGCTATGATCAAATCAATCAGGATACATTTGTCCATTGCCACTTTTTATAATTATGAAATTTGGCAAATAGATGTCAAGACTGCCTTTCAAAATGTAGATTTTGAAGAGAGTACTTATATGGTCCAACCAGAAGGGTTCATTAAACAAGGTCGGGAGAAAAAGGTTTGCAAACTGGAGAGATATATTTATGGATTGAAACAGGCATCCAGATCCTGGAATATAACTTTTGATAGTGCAGAAAAATCTTATGGCTTTGAACAGAACGTTGATGAACCGTGTGTATACAAAAAGATCATCAACTTCATTATAGTATTTCTAGTTTTGTATGTAGATGATATCCTACTTATTGGAAATAATGTAAGATACCTAACTGACATTAAAAATTGGCTAGCAACCCAATTTCAAATGAAAGATCTGGGAGAGGCGCAGTATGTTCATGGGGTTCAAATAGTTTAAAATTGAAATATCAGAACACTAGCCATGTCTCAAACATCTTATATAGACAAGGTGTTGTCTAGGTTTAAGATGTAGGATTCCAAAAGAGGTCTTTTACCTTTTAGGAATGGAATACATTTGTAAAAGGAAAAATGTCCTAAGACACCTCAAGAAGTTAAGGATATGAGATGGGCTTCCTATGCATCAGTAGTCGGAAGTCTGATGTATGCAATGTTATGTACTCGTCCAGACATATGCTTTGCAGTAGGGATTGTCAGTAAGTATCAGTCCAATCCTGGTTATGAACATTAGACTGTTGTTCATAATGAGGACAATATTGCTAATCCGTTTACAAAGGTCCTCCTGGCTAAGATTTTCGAGGGTCATCTAAAGAGTTTAGGACTACGGGTAGAATAAATAGGGCAAGTGGGAGAAATTATGGATATGAGATGCCCTAGTTTATTGTATTTAGTTTTCTCTCACAACACTCAACTTTGTTGTAACCGATTAGGAGTTTTAGTCCAAGTGGAAGTTTGTTGGGTTGTATGTCCTAAAACTCGTAGTTTTGTAAACAGTAAATATATATGAAGTTTATCCAGACAGGTGTTTTTTATTGTTTAATAACTCTAAATCCAATAAACTATGAACCCTTGGCTATTGTCATGAATACTTGGACTTTATGTGGAGACATAAACTTGATCAAGTTCTAGTAAAATAGCCTAAATCGTCTATAGTACTTGGACTAGATTGGGTACATATTTCTGGAGATACTATTGAATATGACCTGCTTTATGATTGTTACAAATATTGTAAAGTATTAAAAACGATGTGATCAGTTCATTCATGTAGAGACATGTGAGCGAGGGTATTCTACATGATGAGATTGTATAATACAGACCACGAAATAATCATTGTTACGTATTAACACCGTTCACTATAAACACTGATTAATTTCACTTCTTGATGACCTAGATAACTTGATTTGAACCCTGAATTGTCTATGAACTCCTGTTTATTCGCGATTGTCCCTTGATCTACATAGGTAAGGGTAAGCTCAATATGCCTCCCATTTCAGGAATAAGACCAGGTAGATGGCTAGGGACATAGAATTTGCGAGAAGCAATTAACTCCTACTCATTTTAGGGATAGTAGAAAGGTTGTTCCCTTAAAGGCTGATCTTGAGTCTTGAACAAGGGTCCCCATCCTCTCGTTGGCCTGAGAGAGAATGTCAATTGTTCATTAGAGGGATAGTGGTACTTAAGGAGAAAAGATGTAACTCAGGGATATTTTGGTATTTGACCTAGCTAAAGTTACAAACAACCTGTGAAGGATCAAATTATTGATGACGGTTATATCAAATGGACACATAATATATCTACAGTGAGGGGAGTGCAACTACAAGCTATAGTGGACAGTCCTGTTACTTAACGAATGTTAATTATCTAGATTAAAGAGTTTGACCAGTTAGTCTCGGATCATTGGAGCCCATGATCTGTAGGTCCATCGGGCCTCCTTGCTAGCTCAATACGGACAAAATTGAAGAGGTGAAATAAGAATTTGAAATGTTCGGGTTTTAGAGAAAATTGTATTTTATATGAGATATAATTTACAATTAAATAATTAAATAAATAATTATTTGTTTATTTTTAGAGTATACTTGATCATTAGCATGAAAGTGTTTTCTAAAACTTGATTAATATGATTAATCAAAGCTAGGTGTCAAAGACAATTTAATATGAGATATCACATTTGTTTATTTTATTTAATTGAAATAGTTTTAATTAAATAATTTCTAAAATTCAAAAATTGTATTCCATTTTTTTAATAAAAAATAGTTAGTAGAAAATCTAACTATTGGATTTTTCCACTAACTAAGTGGACTTTGAAATGACATTTCCCAAGCTTGACATCTAGAGATTACATACTAGTAGAGTTTGAGGTGGAAGACATGCAAAATGAGATTTTGCATGTGTTTTCTCTATAAAAGGCTTTGTTTTTTAAATTTGCAAGACTAATGATTCCACAACTTTTGACCTAAACTCTTCCACCTCAACTCTCTCTTACTCTTCTTCTTTCTATAGTGAATTTCCCTTATTTTCACTAACAAAACGGTCACACAATCGTGTTCTTCAACCGAATAATAGCGGGATTTACCGTTGGTGGTGTCATTCGTGCACAGGAGAGGAAGTTTGCGGTGGAGTCTTCAAATGTTGTATTTTCTATCCCTTTTGCATGTTTATTCTTGTTTTTATTGCAATTAGAATGTTGTCGATTTCATCGCTTCCGCTATGTATGCGTTCTTTATGTTCCATCACAATCATCGAGGGTTTGATTTTTTGTCTGGTGAACTCGTGAGGGGTGGATTTAGCATTCGCGTTCAATTTGGGCGTGAGGGGTCAAAATTTTAGAGAATTAAAAATAATAAGGGAATAATTTCTATTTTCTCGATATTCTTGACATTTAAAACATGACAAAAAAACATAGATTAAACGTGACATTTTTAAAACATCAAGTAGAATATCAGCTTGAAAAATTTCCGAAAAACACCCAACCTCTGCATTTTTAAAAAAAATTCTTGACGTTTTTCTTTAAAATGACCTATTTCTTGACATTTTTACATAAAAATACCAAGTATTTAAAATTGCAAATATTAAGAAATGTGATTTTTTTTTTGTAGTGAGTTTTCAAAACTTGACTTTATTTTTTAAACAATGGTAAAAAATAGATGACAAAGCAAGAAATTTAGAGGTGAAATGAGTATTTATAGAGCTATTTTTTAGAAATTAAAAACCAAAAATCAAAGATCCATTTGTAGCCATTTTGTTTTTTATTTTGGTTTTGAATTTAAGTTATTTCCTTTCAAATTCTTACAATGAATTGTATCTTTCTTAATACAATAGTTGAATTTTTAGTCAAATTCTAGAAACAAAAATAAGTTTTTAAAAATACTTTTTTTTAAGTCTTCAAAATTAATTATATAACATTTGATAAAGAGTATATAACAAAACAAGAAATTTAGAGGTGGAAGAGTATCTATAAACTTAATTTACAAAAATTAAAAATCAAATAATAGTTATCAAACAAAGTTCAAATGATTAATTATCAAACGAGACTAATCACCAAAACTTTGGTCTCAATTTCCATCACTTTGGTTTAGTAAGGGAAACCGTGACATTGAAAAATTGAGTTCTCTCTTCGGCCATACGTTCTGCAATGATCTCTCTGTATCTGATGAACAATTCATCCATAACTTCTTCTCCAAAATGACTAATAAGAATTGGTTCAATCACTGCCCTCATGTACTTTGCCACATTGTATCCACTCCCCTTTGAACTTACATCTGATATTCCTTTGTTGAATTGATTATTATTGGAAACATTCCAATCCACTTGTGAAACTTTAATGCTATCAATCACAAAGGATCCTTCTTTTGCAACCTCAATCTTTATTTCTGTTGGTGAAGGCATATATTTGGTTATGTGGAAACTCTCCAATTTCTCCTTTTTTATCATTCCCTATCACACGATAAATTATTCCAAAGAAAAATCTAATTTTAGATAAATATTGAGTTTCATCTCAAAATCAATTTACAACGAGAGAAATAATTCATATATCATATAAAGATTATAAGGTCCCTCAAGATGTTTTCCTCGAGAGTTTTATTAGATGATATAATATTAAATTTGCCTTCACCCATCAGCTTAAGTTTTACGGTTAATCGGTGATTTAGAATTGCATTAGAATAGGTTGTTCTTATACAATATTATTTTCTTTCCAATTAATATCAATTTTCACATGTTGGGTCTTCTCCATATATAAATCCCACAAGTGAGGAGCGTTCATGTTAGATGATATAATATTAAATTTATTTTCACTCAACAGTTTAAGCTAGTATATGTTCCTCAAGATATATTTTTGTGGACCACTATATCTATATGTAAACATTATTATCTAGTACACTTCTCTCTCTTTTATGTATCGAAGAATACTATAGACACTTTGTTTAATTTCAATGGATGTGAAAACTTTGGATTTCCTTAATGAATTGTTGATTTGGGTTCAATTTTAGGTTATGTAGATCAAAATAAAAATAAAAATAAAAGCAATCATAGGAATATTAATAAAAAAAAAAAAAAAAAAAAAAAAAGCTCAATCTCCCGACGACAGTGATGGGAGTGGGCATATCTTCCGGCAAGGTACACAATCGTTGAGAGATTGAACGAGGACATCCATTTGGTCATTCAAACTCTTGACGACATTGAAATCATTGAGAGAGATGGGAGAACTACCAATGTGTCGTTGACCTTGTCGGGAGATATATACTCGTGATGGTGTATATACCTCGTAAACTCCCGAGGAGTAGGCGTTTTGCATCGGGAGTATGACTCCCAATGCCTATTTCCCAACTATTCTCTCGACGAGATCATGGACGTCGGGAAATGATCTCTCTACGTGTTTTCGACTATATCCAGACGATTTTGGATGTCAGGAAAAGACTATATTTTTGTAGTGGTTTTTGGGTCAATCGATAATATAAGAAGATTTTTTTTTTTTTGGACTAAATATTAATGTGGACTCTATTGAATTTGATACGATATTAAATAAACATAAGATTAGAGATTAACCTGGGCAACCAGGTCGTTAAGCGCTAGAGCCAAAAGCTCCCAAATGTAAGAACACTCTTTGCTGGCTGGGTTTTGGCTGCTCCTTCCCAGCAGTGTCAAAATCATACAACCGCCATCCACCAATTCTTCTGCACGACACTTGAGAAATAATGAAAAGTCCTTTTGGAATTGGTTGTAATAGGCCTTTAATACACTCTTTGGGCTTGCATCAGCCATGTAAATGTTTCTTTTATTCTCCTCCAAACCTTCAGGAACCTAACAACATTTTTATCCTTGCAAGTTAGGAAGTTCAAGAGTCAAATATATACACACACTTCTCAGAAAATTATGGTTTAAATCTTGCTTTTAAGTCTATCAACTTTCACAATGCTTATTTTATTTTAGTTCCTAAATTTTTAATATATTCATTTATGTCCTTAAACTTTCAATTTTTTCTATTTTCGTTTTGAACTTATAAAACATCTATTTTAGCTATCTAGATTTAATTCTTTTTTTAATAGCCATTCTGGTTATTCTTTTTATTTATTATTTTTTTTTTTTGAACAAATTAATGATATGTCTATGTATTAAAATGTTAATATGAGCATGATCAGAAGCCGTATAGCTAGCTTAGGGACAAGTATTTTGACAAGTGAATATTAAATTTAAAAAAAAAAATAGAAGCTAGAAAAAAATACACAAAAAAAAAAAATTGTTATTCTTTTTAAAGATGAATAATTAAAATAGGTATTTTAAAAATTTATGAATCCAAATTGAACAACAAAATTCAGAAACTAAGATGGTCTTATTCACACAAAATATTCTCTAGTGACCACCACTAAAGTTTCTCCTCTTACCAGTACCAAAAAGAGAAAAACGTACATGTTGTCCAATAAAAAGTTATCATGTGGCCAATATATTTTATTAAAATATTTTTTTTTATTCTTTGTGTGTAAAAGAAAGGAAAACTATGAGATTAATTAGGTACAACTTATTTAATAGTACGAGATTCTATCTTAAAACCAATTGACAATGTGAAAAGTAACCCATCTATCTTAGTAAGAGTGTGAAGTCTCTCGTGATTTTTTCGATGTAGAATTCTCAACATGCCCCTTCAAGATAGTGTCTCTTTTGGAATCACCCATTCTTGATCGGATCTCAATTTCTTTTATTGGATCGAATACCCATCTAGACTTTGTGGGGTATGATATCATGAGAAGATTTTAGGGAGAGATTGAAAGATTGAAAGATTGAAAGATTGAAAGATGGTGGTTGAAACCCGTATAACACATCCATCATCCTATTTCAATCTCTCGGTCTCTCTATCTTTCTCTAAAATCTTCACACAATCTAAGTTGCAGCTAATCATTGTTCAATAGAAAAACTAAACATAAGTATAATATGAATTTACACTTGTATGCATGTATTATAATACACAACTTCTCTCGATCTGCACACACGTCTGTTGATCCTTCCTAAAAATTTTAAAATTATTTAATTTATTTTTTTAATTAAAAAAAAAATCTCTTTTCTACCTCCCTGTCAACTTTTCTCTCTTGTAAAAAATATAATGGTGAGATCAACAAAAAGAATAAGTAATTAAGTCACTTAAATGTATTGATTACCTTAGATAAGCCAATGAAGACTATAGGAAGAATGAATAAAATGCACACTTTTTGTTGGGAAAAGACTCCCATAAAAAGAACCAGGCACCCCATTAAAGAGACAAGGCCCAACATAACCTCCAATCTCCAATTTCAAATTTTCAAGGAATTTAGGCAATGATTTGAAGATGGTATTGAAATCATTTCCAGGTAAGTCATTTAACAGTACTTGATGCTCAATTGGTTTCTTGTTGAGCTTCCCACGAACATTTTCCACTGCTTTAATGACTTGAGAAACTACCATCAAAGTGTTTGGTCCACAAGAACATCCCAAATCAGCTATGGTGAAAGTAGTCAGAAAACTGGAGCAATATAAGTTGTTTATGGCCTCCTCTACAATCGGCCTCATCATCGATATCACTTTCGACTGTTTCAAAAGAAAATTATTCAACGATCATAATATAACTTCCTCGAATAATTAATAACTTTTTTTTTCGTATGTCTAACCGTTTCAAATTGTCATTCATCGAATGCACAATAATTTACTCAAAAAGAAAAAAAAATTAAATTAAATTAAATTAAATTGAATCATAAGGACCTGAAGTAGGGAGTTGTTAGAATAGCTAAAATCTCCAACTCCTCCATTCATGTGAAGTACTTGAACTACTTCCATTCTTCTTTTTTTTTCTCTCTCTATTTTTTCCTCTCTCTATTTTTTCCTCTTAGTATCCTATATTATCCGAGGGATTTGTTGTGCTAATATTGAGGAGATGGATCTCACTTTATAGAGCCATTGGGATGCCCAAGTCAATACTAAGTACATTAAATTATTTATTCACCACTTGAACTTTAAAAAACTTCATTTTTATTTAGATACTTTTGATAAAAACAAATTAAAATACACTTGAAAAGTTGTTTTAAATGGTTCCCGAACATTCTAATTTCTTCTAAAATGACTTATTTTTTAAATTAAACACTTGAAAATATACTCTACACATACTCTTAGTTTACTCTATTTTATATTGTTTGTTTGTAATTTATTAGTTAAGATATCTCACCACCCATTGAAAAGTTATAGATTTGATTTCTCACACCCATGTTTTTGAAATTTAACTAACCTGAGACATATTCATATTGTTAAAGCATCTTCTGTTTGTCTAGAAGTGGTATGTTCATATCATCCACCACCCATCTTTTTGGTATGCATTCACACTTCACACGCAATATCAACGACGTCATACACAATAAGATATCTATGAAGTCATGTTATAATTTATCAATCTTTAATTTTTATAGTATTTATGCTTAAATTGGCATTTAGTTCTTTTTATTTAATTACTTTAGTTATAAACTTTTAACCAAGTTTTAGTTTTAAATTTTATTTTATAATTAAGTTGAAAATAATTTGTATTTTAATTAATTTGATGAAGTAGATCGAAAAACCCAAACAATTATCATACAAACTTACTCGGCTTGAGATGACCTAATACAAAATTATTCCATAATATGAAATGAGTTGTTAGAGAAATAGGACCCAATTATTGTAATAAAAGTTGACAATGTTAATTAAAGATGGTCTCCTTTTTAAAGTGATAGACACCCTTTTTTTAATGCTCAATAATGAAAGAATTTGATAAAGTAAAAACAATTTAGACTTCCATTGATAATGTATTACAATCTTTCGTTTGTGTTCATTTAAAATTATAGTTTAAAATCACTTGAATAAAATTGTTTTCTCCAAAAAATTTTCCAAAGTACCTAAAAAACATTATCAAATAATTTTTTCTAAATAAGTAGAGAAATATAAGAAGTTGAAAACCACTTATATTAATGAAAATCTCTTATTATCAACTCTATTAAAACACTTTTTTCAATTTTTTTAATAATTACATTTTAAAGTGTCTTATATACTTATAAAAATTAAGGGGTAGCAATTTTAAATCAAAATTTTTAGAATCAAAGTTGATTCATTTATGAAAATATGGAGGAGTTATTAATTTGAAATATTAATTTGTTATTAACAACCCAAGTTAATGGATTACCCAAACACAACAAACTTCGAATTCTTTTTCACTTTATTTAAGATTATGCATTATGCAATCCACAAATTTTCTTCGGTATGGCTATTGATTTTTGGTTTTTTTTTTTTTTAATATATATTTTTTAAGAAGCTGGTTTAGGGTAGGTACTGTATGACTTCAAATTTCTCTCTTCTAATCTGTAAAAAACAACATAAAAAAGGCATCACGTTGTGAAATTGTTTCTTTTTTTATTTTTTTAAAATAAAAAAAATCTCTATCATTAATGAAAATTGAACAATTTAAAATCTTTTTGAGGCCAACTTTGAATATACTTCAATTACGTAAGACATTGCACTTAATGTGTAAAAAAAAAAAAAAAAAAAAAAAAAAACTCTTAAATTAAGTGGTTAGCGAGATATGAATCTCTCCACTCTAAATTATTGTGAATCTAAAAAGAAAAGTTGAGTATGAACGAAGTATTTAACTATTCACTCAATAAGATTAATTATTTTAATGTTCACATACCTCATATGTTTTTTTCTTTTTCCTCAAATCTATTTATTTATTTATTTTAATATTATTCGTTTTTTTACAAAGATGTTGTAATTAAAATATGGGGAATCGAACATTGACTTCAAGGTCAATAGTACGAGCACTATATTAGTTGAGCTATGCTCATATTCACCTCAAATTTATTTTTATCGAACTATAAAAAAGATGGTGCCACATTCCGAACATTTTCTTTTACGTTACGTTTTTCTTTTTCGCATTTTATGTTTTTCTTCCTTTCTTTTGGGTTTTTTTCATTTAAGAAAATACATATTCATATGTCTTTATTCCAAAACAATCTTTTCTTAGTTTACTCGTTTTTAATTTATTGGCATTAAAAGGTCGCAGGTCTAAATCCTCTCACTCAAGTCTATGAAGTTTAACAACGATGTCTATTTCGTATATTTTTAAATAATTACGGAGTTTAGTAACCCTAGGTAAAAAATTAGGTTGATCTAACATAGAATATAATGTCAAACACGATGTCGAAAACAATATGTATGACAAGTGGACAAAATGAAAGCAAATAGAAAAATAACGACATAGAGATTTGTCACTCACATTGGTGCAAAAACACCTACGTTTGAGAGATAGTGGGCCGGGTCGAACGAAATTTCACTGTAAAGAGTTTAGCAATCAACAAAAGTATTTATCTGATAGGCTCTCTCTTCAGTGACTCACATATAATTTCCTCTTCAGTTTCAACTTAGGCTCCTTCTAAGTTTGAGCTCCCCTCAATTCTACAATAATACTTCTTCAAGTGTATGAGATCCCCTCAATACAACATACTTAAGCTCCCCTATGAGTAAGATCTCCTCACATTCATCATAGGCTCCCCCTAAATCAGTTTTCATCATCTTCAACATATTTAGGCTGCCCTCAAATACGATATTAAATCAAACTCATCTCGAGTTCTACAATGGCTATTGAACCAAAATTCTCAACGACAAATACAAAGATTTTTTAATAACAATCATGGAGGTTAAGGCTTAGACAAACTGTAACAACTCAAGTTGTATACAAACATTATAAGAAATTAGATAATGAATGTTAAATAAGGTTCAAGATTAAATCTAGATATTAGTAAATAAATTCTAAGTTTAAGCCACTAGGTTTAAAATTTGGCCTATAAATCTTATTGGTCATTAGATAAATAATAAACAAAATATTTATTTGAAAATTATGCAAATATCCAAGTACAAAAAATCTAGAAAATAAAATAATGACAATATAAGAACATTTTGAAGAAAATGAAAAATAATAATAATATGTAAAAGGTTTAAGATAATAATGATACATTTTTAGAAAAAGAGATAAATATAAAAGAAGATAAACATTAAAAAAAAAGAAAAAAAGAAAGAGATAAATATAAAAGTAGATAAACATTAAAAAAAAAAAAAGATAAATATAAAAAAAAGATAAACATAAAAAAATGAAGATAAATATAAAAGAATATATATATATATATATATATATATATATATATATATATATATATAAATAAGGAGAGGTCGGTTAAAACTTCCCTATAAATAGGGAAGTGGCGTACTTTGTTAACCAAAAAAAATCAAAGACATTTCAAGACCAAACCGTAAGGAATAATAAGGATTGCAGTCAAGGTAAGTAGTTTATTTCACCTTCTCTTTAAGTGTTTTATGGTAGTGTACCTTTGATATGTTGTTTTATTACGTTCTTATTGTTATGTTGCATTATATGTTTAAAACACGTTTCTCTACAAGGGACCCCATGCATTATGTTTGTTCACGATCATGTTAAGACCAAGTTTTAATTAGGTATAAGTTATGCTTCCAGGGCTGGCAGGCATGTATGGTTGCACTCCTCTAGGCCCAATCTTACGTTATGTTTATGGTAGGGGCTAGCAGGGTATGTATGATTGCACTCCTCTAGTCCAATCTTACGTTTATGCTAATGGTTAATGTTGGATGCGACTCTGGCCCTGCTTATTACATGACCCACTAATCATTAGATGGGTTAGTTTTCGCTTAAGTCCTCATCTTCCTACCAGGGCGGAAGAACTTACGTTGGAAGCATAACCGACAACCTCATGTGATTATAAGTTTATGTTTTGGGTCCCAATCATATGTTTTCATGACATGTTTCATGTGATTGTGCATTTGGTCACTACCTTAAGTGAGAACTACTTACTGGGTATATTATATACTCATCCTATTTTACAGACTTTGTAGGTAAGGACACAGAGTATGTGGTATGACTGGACGTCACTCAAGTGACCAACCATCAAACTCACTGTTTTGTTCATATAGGCATTTTATTTCACTACGCTAATGTTTAAGGATCCTGGTGTTTTGTAAAATAAACTTTTGTATAGTTTTGATACTTAATTCATAAAATTTTAGATGTGTTCTTTTGAAATTTTACCAAAATGCATCCCATGATAGAAAATCTAAGTATGCATGTCATAGCGGTCGGACCTTATTATGTAAGGATCTGGTCGTTACACAAACCCTAAGCTCAAAACTCTGAATACATACTTTTCTAATAAGGCGACTAACCCTGGAAATGAATAAGAGTACAATATAAATATAAATAAAGCTAGTTTTGAGAATATCTTTTTGGAATGAATAGATAATCTCTGTAGAAGAATAAGGAGGGTAGATACGGAAATTTGCAAATCATGCACATATATGAAAAAGATATTCTACAAATTTGTTGCCGAACATGTAAGAATGTTTATGACAATGTTTTGGACATGTTGCACAATATGTTACTTGAGTTTTCTCTATAATAAAATTAGCCAAACCAACACCGCAGTCTTGTGATAAAATCAGTTAACCACGTTGCAGTAATAATATAAGGATTTAGTTTTTTTTTAACCACATTGCAGTAATAATATAAGGATTTAGTTTTTTTTTTTTTTAATAAAATGAAAATGGAATATGTAACCAATACAACCCATATTCTTATAGTTAAAACATCTTCACTTCATCTGGAAGTGTGGAAAGTTCATTCATCCACCACCTGCCATTTGTGGGTTATGTATTCACACTTCAATGCAATATCAACACCATACACATTAAAATATCCATGAAGTCATTTTTTAATTTATGAATCTTTAGTTTTTTATATTTTTATGCTTAAATTGACATTTACTAATTGATTACTTACTTGAATATTAAATTTTTAACCAAGTTTGTATTGTCATGAAACAATAAAATTATCAATAGACAATGATGTGATTTTAAAATATAGTTTATTAATTAAGTTGAGATTAGTTTGTGTTTAAATTAATTTGCTGAAGTAGATCAACAAACCGAAATAATAATAGAAATTAAACTTAATCGCTTTAGATGACCTAATACATATAGACATTTATCCCATAATATGAAATGAGTTGTTATTAGAAATAACACCAAATTAAACTAAATTGACTATATTAAAGAAGGACTCCTTTTAAATTGACCCACCTTTCTTAAAATGCTCAATAATCAAATAGAATTTGATAATATGTTAATAAATTTGTGACTATCTCTTATACTATCTATCCATTCTATTTTAACATTTTTTTTCTTTATTTTTTTAATCTTTTTACATTTAAAAATGTTTTATAAATGTGAAGATAATGTATTTTCAGTTTTATAGCCAAATTCTCAAAATCTAAATTGTAAAATTTAAATACATACAACTATTAATTTGAAAATTTTAATTGATAACCTCCCAGAGTTTAAGTTAACAAAATTAATTTAAAATAATTGCAATAGTGAGTTCCAATTTCTCTCTCCTAATCTGTAAGGAAAAAAAAAAAAACAGAAAAGGCGTGGTGGCATACTTTTGATAAATGTTTTGGATCAATAAAACGTGTGAATTTAATTTTATATATGAAGTAGATCAACAAAACAAGTTTGTAGTGTTTCTTTTTTCCTTTTAAACATAAAACAATGTATGCATCAATAAAATTTAAACAATTTCGTTTTTCTAGGCAAAGTTGAATGTATTCAATTAATATAAGACATTACATACATAGATGGAGAGATAAAAGATTTGAATCTCTGTCTCTAAATTATTATACTCGAAAAAGAAGAATCGAAATTTCAATCAACTATTAACTATTCACTCGATAAGATTTAATTATTTGAATGGTCACATACCTCTCATGTTTTATTCCAACTTTACTTTATCAAATCATATAAAAGTCTTTCATCTAACACAATAAATATTTAATACTTTAAATATGTTTCCTTAACAAAATATGAATATCAAAATCTTTTTTTTATTTAGTTGTTTTTAAATATATAAAAATGAATCAAAATATTTATAAATATAGTAAAATATTACTATCTATAAATGATAGACTCTAATAGATATCTATCTATTAGAGTCTATTAATGTCTATCAATAATAGATTATGATATTTTGTTATATTTGAAAATATTTTTTTAACCATTTTGACATTTATATATTTTAATAAATTGAATTACAGTGAAGTTGGGGAATTTTTTTTTAAATAATGTTTTTTAATAAATAATGACAAAAATAGGATTGAAGGGAAAATATTCCCAAAAATAGGTTTTTTTAATCGTGTACCATGTACACGAGTCCCTGGCCACCTGGCACGCACAGTCTGCCATGGTAGTCATGCAGAGGAAATCTTAGACCCAATACAGATTACCCTAAGTTGTATACCCAGTACACGACTTCCTCGCCATTAAAATCGTTGTCCGCCCCTTCTTCCTCACCAAGACGTTCCGCCTTCCATTTCTCTGCCGATTTCACGGTCCCTCGCGATAACTTTGACCGTTTTCCTCCATTTTGGTTTCTACCTTCCAAAATCTTGTTGATTTTCCTCACCGAGTCCTCCATTTCACCGAGTCCTCAAATTTTCTTACCAAAATCTTCCAAAATTCTGATTTTGCTCGATTTTCCTCACCTCCATTTGTTCCTCACCAAAATCTACCTTTTTTGCTGTCGATTTTTGCTCGCTTCTGTTGTAAAATTCTTTCTCTAGTTGTTTTTCAATATATTTTAAACTTAGAAATATATGTATGTTTGGGCTGATCTTATATTTATGTGGTAAATCTTAGATCTGTATATATGTTTTTCAATAAAATTCTTTCTCTAGTTCTGTGATAAATCTTAGATCTTATATTTTTTTATTTGTTTGGGTTGATTTAAACTTAGAAATATATGGATTTGTTGGGTTGAATGGACGGATCTTATCTGTATTTGTTGGGTTGATCTTATATGTATATGTTTGTAGATCTTAAATCTTAGATCTTATATTTTTTTTATTTGTTTGGGCTGATTTAAACTTAGAAATATATGTATCTTAAATTTAGAAATATATGAATTTGTTGGGATGATCTTATATGTATATGTTTATAGATCTTAAATCTTAGATCTTATATTTTTTTTATTTGTTTGGGCTGATTTAAACTTAGAAATATATATATGTTAAACTTAAAATATATTAATTTGTTGGGTTGGTCTTATATGTATATGTTTGTAGATCTTAAATCTTAGATCTTATATATATATTTTTTTATTTGTTTGGGATGATTTAAATATATAGTTTATAAATCTTAGATTTTGGCTAATTTAAAGGTATAATATTAAACTTAGAAATTAGATTTTGTTGGGTTGACATATTAACATATTTTTTTGTCCATTATAACAGTTGAAAAAATCATAATAAATATGTCGATGCATCCTAAAGATTTAGTAATTCTTCAACCTGGAAATGATGGAGATAGTGACATTGACGTTGAAGTTGATGAATTATTTGGAAACGATAGTAGTGGTGAACATGATCTTGAGTTGATACCGTCGGAAATGTTCATCCAAATAGATTGGGAAATGAAAAATTCAACATGTGAACTAGGGTCTACTTTGGAAGAAAGAAATGTAGGAGTAGATAACTGTAGTTTAATACAAAAAGAAATGTTGTTTAATACCAAAGAAGATTTACAATTTGCTGTAAAAAAATATTGTGTGATAGAACACTACGAAATTGTCGTAGTGGAATCAAATCAGGATCTTTTGTATGTTAAATGTAAATCATGGAGTGACGGTTGTGCTTGAAGGCTACGAACATGTCGGCGCAAAACACATGGGATGTTCGAAATCATAAAATTTCGAGGAGAACACTCATGTTTGTTTTCAAAATTGACACAGGATCATTCACAGCTTGATTCAAATTTCACGAGTATTGAAATTCAAAATTTGGTTAGAGCTGATCCTGGAGTATCTGTGGCCCTACTCCAAGAAGCCATTAAAAAACAATATGGCTATAATGTCAATTATAGACGGGTGTGGCAAGCCAAGAGAAAAGCGTTGATTGCTGTGTTTGGCTATTGGGAGAAATCCTATTCGGAGCTTTTGTATTGGCTGAGTGTTGTTGTTCATTACAATCTAGGAACACGAACAGATTGGTTTTTCCTTCCCTCTGATGTGTCAGGTACGACTATTTTTTAACGAGTTTTTTGGTCTTTTGGTAACCATTGTAGGCCATTAATCCAGATTGACACCTTATTACTGCTCTAGTTGAGCGCTGGAGACCAGAAACCCACGTATTTCACCTACCTTGTGGGGAATGTATGATTACGCTGCAGGGTGTTGCCATACAATTTGGGTTACGAGTGGACGGGCAACCATTGACAGATTCACTATAGTATGACTGGAAGAATGTTTGTGAAAAGCTCTTAGGCGTTCTACCAGAAGATCTGAAGGGATCAAGATTGAGTATTCCTTGGTTGGCATCCCAGTTTCTAGAATTACCTCCCGATGTCGACGACATCAGCATACATACGTACGCACGAGCATACATCCTGCAGCTTATTGGAGGATTTTTATTTGCTGACAAGTCAAATATTCTAGTGCATCTCATGTTCCTCCCATTATTATCTGATTTCGAGCACGCTGGTACGTACTCGTCTTGCATGGTTGTATAGAGAACTTTGTCGGGCTTCCAATGCACAAGCGTTGGAAATAGCGGGGCCACTGAGTATGAGCTTATGATCGATTTCTAATTATAGCACCACAAGTTCAACTACAAGCCCTAGATCATCATCTACTTAGTTCCAGGTATTATTTTATTTATATATTTATTTTGTTACCATTTTATGTAAGAATATAAATTAATTATATTTTTTATAATTTTAGATGGAATGGTGTATTAGCTACCTCTAAACAGTCAGCAAATATGTTGCTTGTGTACAGAAAAATATTCGACATGCTAATGCATAATCAGGTAGTAAATATGTATATAAATGAATATTTAAAACATTTTATATGTATACTTTTTTTTTTTTTTTTGTCAGGTTATTTGGACGCCATACACACAGATTTGGTCATCCTTACCTGATTATTGTCGTGATGGTGAAGACATCTGGTTGACCGTTAGCCCTCTTATATGCTTCCATATAGTAGAGTGGCATCATCCAGATCGTGTGTTGAGACAGTTCGGTCTGCGACAAACGATACCTTCGTTGTCCTATACATTCCTAGCACTACATTAGATCGATTTAAGAGGTAAGCATGACCAAGTCTGGCATCAAATCCATGCAGAATATTTATCCTACTGGCATGGAAGATATGATCGTTGTGCAAAGGGAGAATTAACAAATGGGCCAGCTGTACGACTACTTTCCCTGGTACAATTCGATCACGAGGCGATTTATCACACCTGACAGCGCTTACTATTACTGCATGGTAAGAGATATAAAATCAGACATTTTCCATATATATGATATGAATATTGTTTAATATTTATTTTTTTTTATTGTATAGAATAATTTTATCGGCGATGATCAACAATATTCAGTGCAGAACAACTTACCAGAATTGGGTTCAATGTGTCAGCAAACATTGGTCAACGTAGAAGGTATTATTCAATAAACAAGACAACTCAATGTTGCTGATACCGATCGAAGACGTATTCGTCATAGACGACAGCGACAACAGGGTGAACCTAATTTAGAGGGACACAAAGACAACCCCATGAGGGTAAAGGTCGGGGGTCGTTTTTAAATCCCACATTTATCATTTTCAAATTGTAAATTAAAAAATTAATTGTAAATATTCTTTAATATCATGATATTTTTTTAAAATATGAGTGCAAGTTGTTTTCATTGTAGATTAAATATATAATTAAGTTTAATAGTGAAGGAATTAAGTTTAATAATTAAGTTTAACAATTAAAAAAATAGTCAACAAACTTTAAAAAAAAAAAAGAAAAAAATATAAGCAAATTGTGGACCGGGTCCACGAGTTTGCTTGACCGGTCAACCAGTCAGCCGACGTGGTGCTGACTGGATTAAACGGTACTCGTGTACCGAGTACACGAGTATGCCATATGAAAATCGTGTATCCGGTACACGATTCCACTACCCTATTTTTGTCAATAATTTCCCAAAACACTTATTCTCAGAAATTGTTTCCCTCCAACCCTATTTTTTGTCATTATTTATTAAAAAAATATTTTTTAAAAAAAATTCGAAGTTGGCCAAATCTTATTCTTCATAATGTTTTTTTTTTTTTTTTAAAGTGAAACAAAACCGAACGTGTGTGTTATTTATATATGATGACTTCTAGAAAGGAAAGACTACTTTCCTTTAATTTTATTTTAGTGAAGAAAATCGGATGGAATCTATTTTAAGGTTTCATACTTTTTCTAAACCTGTTTTTTTTTTTTTTTTTCTTCTTCTGCTCTCAATTGAAGGGGGATTTATTTATTTTTAATTAAAAAAAACAAAAAGAAAAAGAAAATGTTGTGGATATAATCATCGGGTACCCACAGATATCTAAATTTTGTAGGTCCCAATTCACATCATGATCTCTTACACATGGGCTAATAAGTTCTTTCTTGTACATTTTTATTTTGAAATGATTGGATCTCATTTTTCTTTAATTTCTATATCATAAAATGGTCCATGTTTCTGGGCCAAAAATGGTGACCATGTTTTTCACATTGATAAAATATACTGCAGTGTGAAAACCAATTTTAAATGAAGTAAATACCTTTTAAAAAAATAATAATATTATTAAAAAGAAAAAAATTACAACACTTAAATCAATGACCGTTTGAAAAGTTAGAATGTAATTGAAATTATTGAGATTTAGAAGAGTGTTGGAATGGAAATGAGATTGTAAAATGTGAAAATAATATAAAAGAGAGGTGGGTCAGAAAAACGAATGAATTTGATATTCGAGCAAAGTAAACCGTCCTTAGATAACTTTTTTTTTCCTCTTTTAATAAATGTTGGATCAATTTTTTTATAAATAAAATTAAATTTACACGTATGAATATTTTGATAAGAACCAATGATGTGACAGTGTGAGAGGGAGGTCCCCAGTACGACGGTTGCCATTTTTTCCTTGTCCTTTATTTCCTTTATTCCGCCTGGCCACCATCTCTATTCCCTTTTTTTTGTTCAATCAAAGTTCTCTTTTTCTCTTCAACTATAAAACTATTATTATATCTTTTGATTAGGAACTTTTAATATTAATATTGTTGTTTTCAAAACTTATTAGAAAAATATTGTTGTTTTGAAACTTATTAAAGAAATATTGTTGTTTTGGGAGTTCGAGGCTAGAAGTCGAAGGTTGAGGATTCGACTAATGTAGAGGTCGAACATTGAGAACTCGACAAACAAAGAAAAACTTGGAATAGGGTTGTCGAGGGTTGAAGTTTCGACATACATAAGTCGAAAATTCAAAAGTCGAAACTTCAACCCTCGACAAGGAAAAGGAAATCTCGCTAGTTTTGACATACATAAGTCGAAACTTCAACCCTCGACAATGAAGATAAGTGGGTGAAGCAGATTGTAAGAAAGAGCGAGATTGAAAGCGAGATTGTAGGAGAGAGCGAGATTATAGGAGAGAGCGAGATTGTAGGATGAGACAATCTCCAACATCTATGGAATGTATGCATCTCACTGTCTCCTACAATCTTGCTCTCAATCTCGCTCTCTCTCACATCTCGCTCTCTCCTACAATCTCGCCCTCTCTCACAATCTCGATCTCTCTGAACATCTCGCTCTCAATCTCGCTCTCTCTTACAATCTCGCTCAGAATCTCACTCTCTCTTACAATTCAAAATTCTGTTATTGTTGTTATTTTTTCATTAATGATTACTAGCTTTTTTTCTCATTGGTCATGTATGTATATATATATATATATTTCTATGGAAAATAAATAAAGTTATTGTATATTCAATTTTTTTTTATTATAAAGTTGTACATTATTCTTTTAATTAAGTTGTACATTATTCTTCTAATTAAGTTGTACATTATTCTTCTAATTAAGTTGTACATTTTAATTGAGAAACAAATATTTTTTTAATTAAGAAATAATTTTTTTTTTTCAGATCATGGCTTTAAACCCAGGACCTGTTGATCTCGTTGTTTTGTACGACCAGTCCATTCATCGATCATCTGTTGTATGGCGAGATCGTACTACTGGAGAAATACCTTGCAGGCATCGAGAAGCAGTTCTCCGGCGCACTATCTCGCTTCACCCTCGAATACTACCGCTACTGCACACATCTGGATTCTATGGGGTTGCCAGATTAAGATTTATTCAGTTGGACTGGCATCTGATCACAGTCTTGGTCGAGAGATGGAAGCCCGAGACGCATACATTCCATATGTCTGTTGGAGAGTGCACTATCACTCTACAAGACATAGAAGTGTTGTTGGGGTTACCTGTTGACGGTGAGCCGGTCACCGGAGTGATGTACGATGACTGGTTAGAAGTTTGTCAACTGTACCTCGGTGCGACCCCACTTGCCGACAAGATTAAAGGATCGAGGTTAAGTTTAATATGGTTAAGAACACAATTTCATGAGCTCACAAATGATGCAGACGAGGAAACCGTCATAAGATATGTGCGAGCATATATACTACAAATGATGGGTGGAAGTCTGTTTTCAGATAAATCAAATCATTTTGTTCACTTGATGTTCCTACCACTGTTAGCTAACCTCCATAATGCGGGGCAGTATTCGTGGGGTAGAGCTTGCTTGGCATAGTTGTATAGACAACTATGCAAAGCAATAAGACCTGAGGTTCGAGAGATAGTTGGGCCTCTCATACTTTTGCAACTATGGGCTTGGGAGCGATTTCCAACAATGGCTCCACAGCTACATCATGTTAATAACACTCAGTTAGTTGGACGAACCTACGGTTCTCGATAAGTTGTTTTAATTCAATTTAATTTTTATATCACTGATCTAGTTAATTTAAATTCTAAATTATCAATTTAAAAATTTAGGTGGAGAGACAAATTTTGTGTGACTAGGACAACTACACATGTAGTCAGCCAGTATAGATACATGTTTGATCTGCTTCAACCTGAACAGGTACATTACACTAAACCTAATTGATTATTTTATACACATTTTTATTGTATTTGTCTTTAATATTCTCTTATATAATATTTTGTGTTTCAGGTTATTTGGGAGCCGTACAAAATTATTAAGCATACTTTGCCTAATTTTTGTACGAATGGTCAAAACATATGGCGAACAATGAGTCCTCTCATATGTTTTCACATTGGTGAGTGGCATCTTCCTGATAGAGTGATGAGACAATTCGGTTTTCAGCAGAATGTCTCATCGCCTTGTAATACTGAACCTGTACTGCATGATATTGACCTAAGGACTAGAGATTGATCCGAAAAAGTTGCACATTTGGTAGTGCTATGGCACTATCGTGCAAGGTTTATTGCAGTGGGGGTTTCTCTTGAACAGTTTGACACAGATGTCACTCAAGAATATATTCATTGGTATAATAATATCACAAGGCGCTACGTCACTCGTCCGGGAGCAGCTGTGGGTCATCTGGTAAATGAATATTGTCTAATTATTTTTAATTTAAATTTATTTTAAATATTGTCTAATTGTTTTATAATTCATAGAGATCGAACAACTGTAGACTCCGTGAGGTTGCGAATGATTCGAACCAGGTTCTTGCTATATGTAGTGACAACCAAAGCTATATGGGGAAAATTCATTATATGTATGATAAACCTATTGTTCCTCCACCAGCTCCTAGACGTAGAGGACCTGTTCGGGAAGAGGATGAGTTTGATGAGGTTGACATAATGTGGAAGAGTTGTCCCCTATGATGCAGACGCGAAGTCAAACTGATTATGTTAGTCCGATGATGATGATGCCAGCATTTGGTTCAGGACATTATGACTCAGAGGCTGGTCCTTCGTCTTCATACGTGCATGGACATGGTCAAGGTCGTGGAGAGCATAATGAATATTTATATTATGAAGCACCTGCAGAGGTACCAAAGCAACATCAAGAAGAACCCGAGCAACCTCAAGTTCGAAGTCGACGACGACAACCAGCTCGAAATTGACGACGTCCGCCTCGTGGAACACATTGATTTTTGTAATTATTTTTATATAAATGAGATATTTAATTTACATTTTTTTTATTTTTATGAGATATTATTTTTTTTAATTTATTCTTTTTATATATTATGAATATTAATTATTTTGATATAGAAGCTTTTAAATGTCACTGACATAAATAATAACATCAGATAGTCTAAATCTAAAAAGTTAGGTAAAAAAAACTTCAATATTCAAATTTACATATTTTAGATAATAATCTGGGGACATAATAAATCAAATCAACACTCAAAACCTTCCCATGCAAGTCTATAAATAAGAGTGTATCATTGATATAAAGAATAGAAATTTTAGTCACAGTAGTGAGGTCAATAGTTTAAAAGATTTTACAAGAATGATCTTGGATTTCTTTTGTACATTTGGTACCAAGATTTTGATGGAGTTTTTTTTTTCCTTTTTTTTAAAATTATAAATAATAATAAAATATTTTTAGAAATTATTTTTATAAAATGGAAAATTAAAAAAAAGAAAGAAAGAAAGAAAGAAAGAAGGTGGAATGTGTAATAATTAAAAAAAGAAAAAAAAGGAAAATTTGTACGGATATCTCACTCTCGCTCAAAATCTCGCTCCCGCTCTCAAAATCTCTCTCTGCTCTCAAGATCTCGCTCTCACTCTCAAAATTTCGCTCTCTCAAACTCTCGCTCTCTCTCAAAATCTTGCTCTCTCAAATCTTGTTATCTCTCAAAATCTCGCTCTCTCAAATCTGGCTCCCTCTCATAATCTCGCTCTCTCTCATACTCTTCCCTCTTTCGTTCTCTCCCAATACAAAATTATTTTTAACACATCAAATAATTATGAGTGTTAGGAAGGTCTCCGGAATGAGGAAGGTCTTTCGTTCTCTCCACATCAACTAATTATGAGGAAGGTCTCGGGAATAATAATTAAACAGACTCAATAATAATGTTAGGACAAGGTCGAGGGTTCAAAGTTCGACGTGCAAATGTGGAAAGGTCGAGGGTTCAAAATTTGACCTATCTAGGTCGAATTTTCAACCCTCAACTTATTTAGAAAAAAAAAAAACAACAATATTTTCCTACATAGTTTCTAAAAGGACAATATCCTTTTAATTTTCCCTTTGATTGGAGCATGGTTTAAGCTCCGACCACATATTCATGTATGTGCACATTCAAATATCTCAACTAGGTTGACACATCTTTAACTTGCTCATCATATTCCAAAAATCCTAAAGTATATTATATATAAAAAAGGAGTGGTACAAAATAGATGCTAACTGGAGAAGAGCTCAGAAGTTCATGTACAAATAAAGAAAAATTAGAGAAAAATCTTTCGATTAAGAGCGATAAATAGTAGTAATATCATAATTAAAAAAGAAAAAAAAGAAAAAGACCCCTTAGAACACCATTAAGAAAGCAATGTGTAATATATTCTCCCACAATTGAACTAAATATCCACTGTTGTTATATTATTGAACTAAATAATGTTTTAATTTTTTTTTATTTGATGCAACAAAAATTCACGTCCCACCAATACAATTTTAATGTAATGTATACCACACCTGATATTAGGTAATAATGAATATGAAGTTTAATATATTAGTTAATTAGTAATTGGTGTAACTGTCATCCAAAATATATGCACGCATTTATACTCTGATTTTCTTAATTTTGGTTCACAAATCACAACCCAAGTATAAACTATATAGTTTTAAAACTCATGGTCTAAAGTAATGCAATAGTTTTTTTCTTAAAAAAAAAAAAAAAAAAGTCAAATTACAGAATGAATATAGTTCGAGTATCATATATAACATGTGTTAGTGATTAAAATGCATATATTTCTATGATGTATATTGTATTATTTCTTATTTTTATGATTTATGGTAGAATATTATGATTTTGTATTTTTTCGGATGATTATGAGATGCCAAGAAAAATAATATACCTAATTTAAATTTGGAAAGTAAACATCTCTGTTTATGACTTTGGAAATAATGAGAACACTTGGAAAGGTAACACCTAACTTTTCTTTATCAACAAATCATTCACAATTATCAACTAGGAACTTTTGGAAGAATAATAATTTTTAGGTTAAGAAATCTTAAAAATAATCATTTTTAAAGTCAATACATTTTAATATATATATTTTTTTAAAGATTAATAAACTTTTGGAAAAGTTTTTTGATAGGATTTATTTCTTATCAAAGATCTATTAAGTAGTTTTTCAAAGGTCGTGACATTAGAAAATTTTCAACTTTTTTGTAGTGTTTATATATATATATATGTGGAAAACCCAAATTAAAATTTAACTTTACTCCATAGTTGACAAAATTGTAGTCTATAATTCAAAAGGTCGATCATCTTTCAATTAATATAGATTTCTATTTATCTGATCACATCCTACAAATTTTCAGATCCCAAATGAGAAAAGTGTTAAATATTTACCCAACTAAATTTATTGTAACTCATGAATTTAAGTTTTATTTGACCTGTGGAATGAAACAATTTATGGTTGTTGAAATTCTGATCTGATTTACCTTCTTAGTGAGTTGGGGGAGCCTTCTATATTTGATTTTTTTTTTTCCAAGTCTTTTTTTATTTTTTCAAAACTCAGAAACTATGGAGTGAAGGAGAGAGGTGGAGATAAAGGGCCAAAAAAAAAAAAAAAAAAAAAAAAAAACTAAAATTCGTTCGAGGATTCTTTTTTCCAAAATGAAAAAGCGAGTGGGCAAGTTATTATGACCTTAATTTAAAAAATCAAAAGAATCTCATTTTAACCTAATATTTTGAGCCACAATACAAAAGATTTCAAATGAATCTTCATTCATTAATTCATAACTTCATAATAGACAAACAACATTACATTTTTTATATTAATATAAATTTAACATAGTACATGATACTAAAAACGACATACAACAATATATTCGAATATACCTATTAATCCTTATTAACTATCATCTTCTAAAAACACGACACACAAAGATCACATTTACTAATAAATTTGACCAGACTATATTTGATTTCAATCACTTTCATTTTATGTTAGTGAGAGAAATAGTAAGATTAACAAACTGAGGATTCTCCTTAGTCATTCGATCCATAATAATTTGTCCATATCTGATGAACAATTCATCGATAATTACTTCTCCAAAATGACTTATAAGAATTGGCTCAGCCACAGCCCTCATGTACTTAGCAACATTATACCCACCATTATTATTATTATTGTTATTATATGATGGGTTTATTAATTGATCATTATTATTATTATTGTACACATTCCAATCCACTTTTGAAACTTGAATGCGATTAACCACAAAAGAGCCTTGTTTTTCAATCTCAATCCTCATTTCTGTTGGTGAAGGCATGTACTTTGGAATGTTGAAACTTTCTAGTTTCTCCTCTTCTATGATTCCCTGTCCAGCCAAAAATGCAATTTTAATTATCAACATTTTAGAAACAATCTATATATTCTTTGGAAATTTTACACAATATTACTAAAACAAAACTAAAAAATGGAGAAATTATTTTAAATGATAAAACTACTTAAATATTTATAAATATAACAAAACTATCTACAATAGGCTATAATAGACCGTGATAGACTATTATTTGTATGTCTATCGTGATAGAGATAGTAGTCTATCGCGATCTATCGTAGATAGAAAGAGAAATTTTGCTATATCATATAAATATTTTGATTCATTTTATTATATTTGAAAATAGCTTTTTTTTCATCGAGATGTATTATTGAAAATTTTTAATCCAAGTCATTTTGCTAAAAATGTTATTATACTTTACATTTTCTTAAAATTATTTGAGAATGGCCAATTAAAATTCATTTTCTTTTTATAATCTTTCTCTCCAAATGGCTTTTTATATAAAAAAAAAAAAATGTAAATTTTTAACTAGTTTTTATTTATTAAGATTTTCTTAAAAGCTAATTTTGACAATCTAACATCACCAAATAGACTCTAACTAAACACACTTTAAATTATTAATTTTTTCAAATAGTACTCATAGAAAAATCAATTTTATTTAGGAAGCATATTTTTCAAAGCGTTATTCCAAACACAACACACTATTAAATTAAACACCATCGTTTTGTTAATTCACAAGTTATATAATTAACAACATATTTTAGGAAAATTTATAATATAATTCTGAAAAAAAAATACCTGTGAAACCATGTCATTAAGAGCCAAAGCCAAGAGCTCCCAAATGTAACAACACTCTTTACTAGTTGGGTCTTGGCTTCTTCTTCCCAAAAGTGTCAAAACCATACTTCCTCCCTTCACTAATTCTTCTCCTCTACATTTCAAAAACAATTCAAAATCCTCTTGAAATTGCTTATAGTAAGCCTTCACCACTCTCTTTGGGCTTGCGTTTACCAGGTAAATATTCCTCTTACTCTCCTCCAACCCTTGAGGAACTTTAGATAGCCAATGGAGACTATAAGAAGAATGAATAAAATGCACACTTTTTGAAGGAAAAAGCCTTCCATAGAAAGAACCAGGAACCCCAGTAAAGAGACAAGGCCCAACATCACCTCCAATTTCCATTTTCAAATTTTCAAGGAAATTAGGCAATGATTTGAAGATGGTATTGAAGTCATTTCCAGGTAAGTCATTTAACAATACTTGATATTCAATTGGTTTCTTGTTGAGCTTTTGACGACTGTTTTCCACTGTTTTAATGAGTTGAGAAACTGCCATTAAAGTGTTTGGTCCTGAAGAACATCCCAAATCAGCTATGGTGAAACTTGTTGGGAAAGTTGAGCAATATAAGTTGTTTATGGCTTCCTCTGCAATCGGCCTCGTCATCGATATCACCTTCGACTGTTATCGACAAACCAAGAGTTTAAACTTTTAAGTTCGATGGTGATTTAAACAAATAATGAGAAATGAATGTAAAGAGATTTGAAGGAGGAATTTAATTAACCTGAAGAAGGGAGTTGTTGGCATAGCTAAAATCTCCAGCTCCTGATCCATTCATGTGAAGCACTTGAATTACTTCCATTCTTTTTCTCTCTCTTTTCTTGTGAAACTTGATTTTTTTTTTCCTTTGGAAGGGATATAATTGTTGATGTGCTTATGTTTAGGAGCAGTCTCTTGAATTTATAGAGTCCTGGTGGTGCCTTAACCAATAAAATATTAGAGACAAGAATTAAAAAAAAATTTGACATTACGAAATACGTAAAAAAAAAAAAAAGATATGATAAGATCCCAACTTAAATATAATAAGGAAAAGATAGAAACAAGCACGTTGTTCTATAGTTAAATATAGTATTTATATGTGATATAATAAAGAATGGGTTAAAATACCATTTTAATTAAATAGATATTAGGGATCTCATTTCATTTTAATCTCTATACTTTTTATTGGTTAAATTTAGTTCTTGAAAATTAATTTTGAAAAATCAGAAATTAAAAATATATTAAATAAGATAGAATAGAAAAACAAAAAAAGGGATTTTTTTCGACCTCAAAAGATAAGTGGGGCATTCAATTATCCAGAGAATCACGAGCCTCATGACGCGAAAGATTAGATATATATTTTATTATTTATTTAAAATTGTAATATTCACTTTTAAGTTTCCGTTTTTTTCTGCTATTAAATGGAAAAACTAAAATCTTATCATTTTCTTTTTCCTTTATTTTTTTTTAAAGTTAAGTCTATTTTATCTACATTACTTATAATATATATATTAATATGTGTATCTTTTTTAGTACAATGGTTAAATTCTTAGTCAAATTTCAAAAACAAAAATAACTTTTTGAAAGCTACTTTTTTTAGTTTTCAAAATTTGTCTGATTTGGTTTTTTAAACCATTGTTGAAAAGTAGATAACAAAGAAAGATATTTTGAGGTTGAAGTAGTGTCCATAAGCTTAATTTTCAAAAAAAAAATAAATAAATAACAAAATGGTTACCAAACGGGCTTAACTTGATTTGATTTTTGAATCATTTAAAGCTATTTAATAGATGTTAAAATTTTAAAAGAGTCTAATAGATCATTAAAGTTTTTATTTTGTGTTTAATAAGTCTATAACATGTTCTATATTCATGGAGTTATGAGTCTATTAGATGCAAATTTAATTTTATATCTAATAAAAAATTTTGACTTATCAAATTTGTGTCTAACAAATTCATAAATTTTAGTAAATATCTAAGAAGTTAAGGACTTAAAAATGAAAAGATCTTGTCTTTCAAACACTCTATTAAAATTCAATAATATATTGAAAAATTATTTTGAATGACAAAACTACTAAAATTATTTATAAATAATAGCAAAATATCATAGTCTATTTGCGATAGACCACGATAGACTACTATATATATCTATCTATTTCATGATAGACACAAATAGTAGTCTATCATGATTTTTCACAAATAGACGGTGATATTTTGCTATATTTATAAATATTTTAGTTTATTTTCCTATATTTAAAAACAATCCTATAAAAATTAAAAATTTCTATAGAAATTAAAATTTAAGAATTTGTTAAAACTTCTGGATGTTATTTATTAAACATGATCCAAAAGTTACAAAACTAAACTCTCTAACAACTTTTCTAGTTGAGTCATACCCCTTTAATCACAAGAATGATATTTGAAAGTTTCTTGTGTGTGAAATAGTCCAACTAAAAATATATATATTTGGTAGTATTAGAAGAAGCTCTCTCTCTCTCTATATCCAGGACTGTGAGCTTAAGATTTTTTTTCTAATAATAAAAAACATATATGAGATGACAAATAATGAAATTCTTTAATTTTAAATTCTTAACAAAAAGGTAGGAAAAGCAAGCAAAAGACCTAGAATAAAAAGAAGACGTCTGGTTGAAAATTGATTGAAAATTAACAAATGCTCAAAAGAGTTAAATTCATACAGAAATAATAAATGTTTATTATCATATATACTTTTTTAATTCCAAACCTAATAAATGTGTATCATATAGATCTTAAAATATCTCACTACCTTGGAGAAACCGATACCATTACCAATTTGGCAAGGGCTATATGAATGGGACTTCGATCTTCTGGCACAAAGTTATTTCCTTCTCTTTCATTCATCTTTGAAAATGATTTGATGTTTTGTTTTAGTCCATGACTTATAATTTTATAACATTTTAGTCCTTAAACTATGTTATATAATCGTTTAGTCCTTTCATTTTAAAATTTATACAATATTGTCTATATTGTAGCAATTAGTGTTAAAATTTTTAATGAGACTTTTTGGATAAATAAACTGATAAACTAATTAGGAACTCAATATTTTTATAAAATACAAAGTCTACATCATAAAACAATAAAAATTGACATATAATTTTGATAAATTTGCTTACATTAAGGACTAAATTGTTACAAATTTAAAAGTCCAATGACTAAATTGTTACATACTAAAGTTCAAGAACTAAATTGTTACAAAATTAAAAGTGTAAAAACTAAATTGTTGCAAATCAAAGTTCAGAGACTAAATTGCAAATCAACTCAAACTTATCCAAGGTTTATGGATATTTTGAACCGTCATTGAACTTTTGTTTTTTTGTTTTTTCTTGAATACAAGTTTGGAGTGGAGAATTTAAACCATAAATTTCTTAATCCTTAACACATAAAGATGTCGGTTGAACTAAGTTTTTGTTCACTTGAATTGTTATTCAACTTAATTAATATCTATTTTTTTGAACGAACAAAAAGAGATGGAGCTGTCAAAATATAAACATTTAGTTGAAGTGTGAACAAGTTAGTTTCACACGCACCTAAAAGAATAAAATAATTGAAATCACATCTGCATAAAAGTAGGTGTATTATTTTTCTTTCTCAAATAGGGTTTTGTTCGATCCACCATTTTTCTTAATGTTTTCAAGAAAAAAGAGATTCACCAAAATTATTGGAAATTATGTGGTTGTCTTTTATTGACCAGATTTGAAAGATTTGTTTCTTGCTCATGTTCATGTTCTTGTTCAAAGAAATAACAAAATTACTGTGTCATACGACAAGTTCTTGTCAAGTGTCAACTGATTTTAATAATGTTTTGTGCCAAAAAATTTAAAGAAATTTCAAATTTTACTCATTTATACTTATTAATATTTCTATCGATATTTGATTGTTTCTATATATTTGATATCGACATGAGAGTAAATTAATATTTTCATTATAATGTAAAATATTTCACGAAACATAATAATTAAACAACAAAATATTACTAATATAAATATAATATAAATAATAGACATATTAGTTCATTTAAAAATCATAAAATATTAATTTATTGATTCAAATTAATTTTTTGAATTCTTTGTATTTATAATTTTTGTTAAATATCCATTAAAATAAAAATTTAATCAATATTTTCATCCAAATTTTCTTAAAATTAAGACTCAATGTATCCATCCAACATCGAAATTTTAAACAGCATTAAAATTTTTCATTTGTTGAATCATTGTCTTATTTATTTATTTATTAAAAAAACTTATTTTAATTTTTTTTAAATCTGTGAATCATCGTCTTCATAAACTGTAATTAAGTTGGATCAAAGAAGCATATAGTTAACTTATGTTCATTATTATATATTTTACTTCTCATAATACAATTTCATAAGATAATCTAATTAAACATACCTGAGTAAATAAAAATATTAATTACAATTTCAAATGTCAATTATTTAAGGTTAAATTTTAGAAAATATTCCTATATTTTGTACTTTATGTCAAAAATATTATTGGACTTTCAAAAGTTTCAAAATACCATTTTTTAACAAAATATTAGATAAGTAGACCAGGAGATGCACCGAGACATCTTAATTAGGTTGACACTTCATTAGCATCCTCATCATTCCCCGAATCCAGAAGAGATGCATTCCATCAAAGAAAAGAGTTCACATACAAAGAGAGCTAGAGAACAACTCGCAACAAAATAGAAAACAAAAAGGCTAAAGGAAAGCTTTCCAATTAAGTGCCATGGAAGATACATCATAATTACAAAATAAATTAGATTTGGAACTCCAAAGGGCAACCAGAGAGATGACATTGTCTCATTTAACTTCCAAAATAACTTCAAAAGTACCCTTACCATTAGTTTTGGATGAAAACTGTTAGTATTTTGTGTAAAAAATATTTTTAAACTTTCAAAAGTTTCAAAATTAAAGCTCCCAAAAAAAGTAAACAATACCCTTACTATTATAGGAATTGATGCCTCGTTACAAAAATAACTCTAAGATTTCAAAAAACAAAGTTTAAAAATACTTCTACTATTAGTATGACCATCAATTTGTTTAAAGTTTTCTTGAGTTTGAAAATATCCAATTTTAAAATAAATTATACTAATATTCTCAATTTTTTTTCATATAAATACTCTCATTTTTCCCTATATTTCTAATTCTTATACCAATTTTCTCAATAACCAAAATAAAAGAAAAAGAAATTAAGTTAAAACATAAAATCTCATAAAATTACAAAATCAAAATCTCTAAAAAAAAAAAAAACATACCAAATATCCCCATAAAACCTACCAAACCGATAAATAGTAAAAAATTGAATTTTCTTCTATGCAAAACCGTTTACAAAGTCTCTTTTTTATAGAAATTTGGAGGCAGATATACAAAAGAAATTATGAAAAAAATTGAATAAATTTAAAATGATATTGTTTTTTTATTATGGAGACTAGTCTAACTAATTATAATTAATATATCATTAGATGAATATGAAATTTCATTTGATCTCAAAGTTAATGTGCAATGAAATAATTAACGATTATGAGGTCTCCTATCTTTTTTTTTTTTATTAAGATTCTCAAAATAGAGCCTCTTCCAGTTTATTATTTATTCTGATGCTATATTAGATAATAAGTTTGTTTTATCTCAAAACCATCGATGGGCAAAAAGTAATGTGAAAAGGAAAGAAAAAAACCAAAAAAAAAACTTTGGAATATATCATTCTATATGAGGTCATCAATTGTGTGACGTAAACCATGCTTCATTAGTCTTCATTCTTAATTGATTTGTCATTTTATATTGTTGATCACTATCTACATCTAATCTCTTTCTATTATTGATTCACTATTTAAATCTTAACTTTACCATTTTATTTCTTTGTTTTCATTTCAATTATTTAACATACGCGTCGGATAATCACTACAACTTAAGGATTTATACATTTTAAATGAATTATTTGTTTTTAATCTTTTGGGTATCTTTTTCTTTAAAGAAAGATCACATCCACACCAATTTAATTACTTTACTATAATATGGTTATATTTTAACACTAGTCACTAACGACCGACTCACCCCATTTGTACTAAAATAAAAGAATCACCCCATTCAAATTCAGTATGGAATATATATAGTAGAATTCACACTATCTTTTCTCTTTCCTATTGGATGAAAGTTTAACTTTAAAATATAAGAGGAAACCAATCTTTAGTTGGAGAATCTTACACTAGAAAATTTTGATTTGAAAATCTCTCTTATGTACTCTAATCTTGAGTTTTAGGTTGGGCCCCAAGGGTATCCATATTTTGGAGGGAGTGAGGAGATAGACCAATGTGGGTTCGGTAGACGTCCCACACGCACGTCGCTGCCGCCGTCCGGTCGGGCATGTATGATTATTAATTTTAATAAAAATATTATTATTATTATTATTTTTTTTTAAACAGAAAAAAAAACAAAAGAAAAGTCCTCCTGCTCGCGCGAGTCCGATTCGTCCGTGCATGTTCTGAGGTTCTCTGCCTCTTTTGCTCCCTATTGTTCCACATTGAAGGCCTATAAAAGGCATGGCCTTCAACAGTTCCAAAACACGAATTTTTTCATTCACTCCATTCCAATGTTCTCTTTTCCTCTCTTAACTCTTCCATTTTTGTTTTTCGAGCAGTGGGTTAAAAAGGGTGTGTGTTCTGGTCATTAACGGTGCATTTTCGATTTGGTGTCTTTGGCTGTTGTATCTGGGGACGACGTGGCATTTTTCAGACCTGCTTGCACACTTGGACAGAGTCGCGAAACGTCTTATAGAGAGCGAGCTCCGTGACTCAGTCTATAACGAATTTTTGTTTTACAGATTTTTGTTTTTTACTTGACCGCCGTACTTTGACCATTTGTTGTTCGTCGTTCTGAGGGTCTTCCTATTTCCAACCTTGCCATCAATAAATTAAAGTCAATCACTACAACAATTTTCAATTGAAAAAATATTATTTAATATGTTAGGGACATAGACCAAAGTCATTTGTTAAAATAAAGAGAATGTATGAAAATAGTTGGAAACTTCCCTAGAAGTGAAACAAAAACAAAAGGTTTAAACCAAAATTTTCAACCAACTGAACCATATATTCGTTAAACACTGATCTTATGGCAGATTCAAATTTTTATGTCAAGTTTATATACATGTAATTTTATATAATTTTTTATAGGTTATTGTAATATTCAAATTAAATAATATCGATTAAAAAATAAATTTAAAAATACATCTAAAAGAATCTCAAACATTCAATTTTGTGTTGAATAGAATATTGAGTTTTCAATTTTGTGTCTTATAAGTCGTAGGATTAGTTAACACTTTTCAAACTTAAGATACATGATTGAATGTTTAGAGCCCCATAAATTTTAATTTCTTTTTAATCTAATTGATCGATTAATATTTTTTAAAAGATTAGTGTCAAGATTTAATCGAACATTTTTAAAATTCAAGAATTTATTAGATAAAACTGAAGATTAAGAAATCTATTAAAAACTATTCAAAATTCAGTCACCAATTAGATACAAATTTGACATTAAAATTTGAGACTAAATTTATAATCTAATTATTTCCTAGCTTAAAATATTTTAACCCTTGTTTAACTCATGGATAAGTTCTTCGTACAAGAAAAAGACTCATACATAAGTTTAAATTATAATCACATAAAAAAAAGGGGACCAAACAAAACAAAAAGGAATGAAAAACGTGTTAAGTGCAGATTCAAACTTGAGTCCACAGGTTGACCACGCCTTCAAGGACACAACAATCAGGTCAATTTGATTTGTAATAGCTAACGCCATTTAGCATTCTTATCTCAATTAATAGTCATTTAGGTTATGATTGTCATTTCATTTTTATTTTATTTTTAAAAAATTAAGTCTATTTCATTTACATTTTTTATTACAATTTGTATCTTTTTTACGTATAATGGTTAAATTCTTAGTCAAATTCAAAAAACAAAAAAAACTTTCTAGAAACTACTATTTTTTTAGTTCTCATAATTTAACTTTGTTTTTTAAACCATTGGTGAAAAGTAAATAACAAAAGAATAAATTTGAAGGTGGAAATAGTGTTCATAAGCTTAATTTTCAAAAATAAAAACAAAAAAGTCAATATTTTGACTTTTTATGATTTTTTTCGTGTTGACTAATTTTGACCTACCGAGCATGAATCCGCATTCATTTTCTCGAAATTCAAATCACATTTAAATATGAACATTTCTATTTTTACATCTTTGACTAATTTTTCTGGTTGACTTTTTATGACTAATTTTTCAAAGTTTGACTTTTTACATCTTTGACCATTTCTTTTATTTCTGAGTTTCCGAATATGAACATATTCATATCCTTGATATTTAAATCATATTTAAATATTAAAGTTGTATCTCTAAACTGAAAACTAACCACTATATCACATATACTTGTCGGTTTCTCTCTCTTTACCTAATTCGAACAATTCGAATCATTCTATCATACTGTTCTAAGTTTATTCCATATGAGCTAGTAGGAGAACTTAATGGACCTATAAATCATGGGCTCCAACGATCCCAAACATTTGTCCGTCATTTTCTAAAAAAAAGGACAAATTATACATTACTAATTGTTCTACTAATTATCAAACTTAAGCAAAAACAAATCACAATAAAAATCACCATAAGAAATATAAGAAATATATTTTTTAAAAAATTACAATAAAACATAATAATAAATTAAACTTTTTTAAAACATAACAATAAATTAATATTTTTAAAACTATTTTTAAACATAACAATAAATGAAAATTTTTAAAACTATTTTTAAACATAACAATAAATTAAAATTTTTAAAACAATTTTTAAACATAACAATAAATTAAATTTTTTATAACTATTTTTAGACATAACAATAATTTTGTATTAAACTAAAAATATTAAGGTTTATGAAAAGCAACTTTTTAAACATAATAATAAATTAAACATTTTAAAACTATTTTTTTCAAAATTAATACTAAAAAAATCAAACATCATAAGAAATATATTTAAAAAAATCACAATAATTTTGTATTAAACTAAAAATACTAAAGCGTTTAAACTATAAACATAAACTTTTTAAACATAATAATAAACTAAACATTTTAACACTATAAACATCAAAGTTAATACTAAAGAAATCAAATATCATAAGAAATTTATTAAAAAAGTCAGAATAATTTTGTATTAAATTATAAATATCAACTTTTTAAAGATAACAATAAACTAAACTTTTTAAACTATATCAAACTTGTTAACTTAAAAAAGATACTAAAATATAGAATATCATTAAAAAAAGGACAAATAAATAAAATTACTTATTGATCTTCAATTAAAAAATAATATTAAAAAATTAACAGTATCATGGTAGACATCAATATAAGGAATAAAAATGATATATTTAACATAAACAAATATTAAAAAAAAACTAATAATAAATAAAAGTAAAAGTTCAACTCAAAAATTCGACGGTAGTTCTTCTTTTTCTTCAAAGTGACAACGTTCACCATTTTTTCCTTTTATTTGTTATCTGGCAACAACTACAAAAAATTAAAAAAAATAATAGAATCTATAAAAAAATAATAATATAAGAACAAAAATAAAATTTATAATTATTCTTAAAAAATAAAAAATTAGTAGAATAATGAACCAGTATAGTTTGTGATTAAGGGAGAAGTGTGGGAACAATTTGTATCAAACGAAATAGAAGAAGAGAAATGGAAATGAAAAGCAGTGAGCTAAAAAATGGGAGGAGAGGGATTTAGTATCCGTGAGGAGGAAGAAGGCAGAGGATTTCGAAAATGAGATGGCAAAGGCAAAGACGAAAATGTGATCTGAGAATGGTTGGGGGGCTGTTTAAAAACACATAGGTCGATTGCTGAACACTCGACTCACCGGAGTTGAAAATTAAAAGCAATGGTTGGGGAGGCACGACAGTACGGCAGCACGACAGAAGTTTAAAGCTGTCCAGATTCGGTCAGCAACGCAGGTTGGCAGCGACAGATGGGACGAGACATCAGCTTGTCGAGAGTTGAACTTTCGACTTACGTAGGTCGAATGTTCAATACTCGACAAGTCTCCAAGCAAAGCGACACTATCGTCGAGTTCTCAACCCTCGACATCCACCTTCGTCGAATTCTCAACCCTCGACATCTACCCCTGTCGAATTCTCAACCCTTGACAAACGCCTCGAACAGACAAAACTACCCCAAATCTCTAATTAGTTTTAAAACAACTATATTTTTCTAAAAAGTTTTCAAATCTACAATATTCAAATAAAAGATCCACTTATTAGCTTACCACTATATCAAAAAGGAAATTTAAGTAATATTTGCGGTAGTAAAAAATAAAATATAAAGCTTTTGCAGAACCTAAGAGTCAAACCAAGAACTGAAGGGTATATAAAGTCACCTATAAATGCTTTATACTTCATGGAAGGCAAAAAAATCCGTATCAAATACGTATTAGATATCGATATTTTTAGATACGTATCTGACACGCGATTTGACGTATCTATTTTTATGCTTACATTTTTTTTAAAAAAAAAGATAAGCAATTCATCTAATCTAGTCTAACTAAAACTAGACAACCTATATAAAAAGCTCACTACTTGAGTCCAAAACTAAAAGAAAGAAAAAAACAATAAAAGATCAATTCCTAGAATATTATATAATCTTCATCTTCACATTTGAGTCTCCACAAAATCCTCTAAATATAACTCACTTGAATATCATTAATAATTTAATAAAAAAGTTCTTCATTTTATTGTATTTTATTGACTATTTTAGTTTAACATCTTGGATGTTGTTTTTTGTATTGTATTTTAGTGTTTGAATATTATTTTATACTATTGTCATTAACTTATATGCTAAATTTATCTATATTTTAGATTTTTTCTATAAAAAAGAAAATGTATCTTTAATGTATCAGTACCTTAATTTTTTAGAAATTGGTGTATCGTCGAATTCAATTATATTTATATCTATATCTATAAGTCATCACCATTGAGCCAACTACACGCATCCGTGATAGAAGACAGAAAAAAAACATGTAAAATCCTTTTCTTTCAGTTTCCAAATTTTCTTTGCAATTTCACACGCGTTTATTAAGTTGTAAAAACAAAAAATGGAATTAGTTACTCAACAAACTTGTTTTTCAAAAACCTAAATAATAATAATAATAATAAATAAATAAATAAATAATAAATTGGTTACCAAATAGACATATAGTTTTTGAAAATTTGTTTTTGTTTTTAGAATTTGACTAAGAATTCAACAATTATACTTAAGAAATATACAAATAATCGTAAGAAATGGAAAGCAAATAGGTTTAATTTTTAAAATCCAAAAATAAAATACAAAATGATTACTAAAGGAGGCATTTATTTTTTGTTTTTGGTTTTTAAAAATAAAGTCTATTTTCCTCCCAATTTTTACCGTAATTTGAATTTTCTAATTAACTGGTTGAATTTTTAGTCAAATTTTTTTTAAAAAAAAATTTGAAAGATATTTTTTTAATTTTTAAAAAATTTTAGTTTGTTTTTTAAACTATTAAAAACAAAAAGTAGATAACAAAAGAAGGAATCTGAAATAGAAATAGTATTAGCTTAATTTTTAAAAATAAAAATAAAAAATTGAATGTTTATTAAACGGGTCTAAATTATATATATAATTTATAATTTTGAAACTTGTGAAGATTTTAATTAAAAACCATTTTCTAAATTTTTTAAGAGAAATATGTTTTTAATTGTATTGAAATTAGAAGGTATGTGAAATTGGGTCTTCCCTCTATAAATTACTCTTTATTCTTCTGATTCAAAAACCTATATAAAGTGATCATGAAAAAAATAAAATAAAATTACTTAGGACTACGTCATTCTACGTTTTTCTATATGAGGTCACTAACTATGTCGTAAACCAAGTTTCATCACTCCTCAACCTCAATTCATAATTTATCATTTTATATTATTGGATACCATCTAGATCTAATCTTTTTCTATATTTATTCTCCATTTAACTCTCAACTTTACTATTCTATTTCTTTATGTTCTCATTTCAATAACGTGTCCCAATCACTGCAATTTAAGGATTTATCCATTTTAAAAGAAATATTTGTTCTTAATCTTTAGGCTATCTTTTCTTTAAAGAAAGATCATTTAATTACTTTGCTATAATATGGTTATACTTTAAAACAATAATCACTAACAACCAACTCACCTGATTCAAGTTCAACATGAAGTATATATAGCAGATTTCACACTGCCTTTTCTCTATGTCAAAAGGGTATAAGTTCATATATACATATTGTTGTCCCAGATAACTATAATCGTATCTGCAGTCATGAATTACTCAGCATTAACGTTAAGTACACTTCAAGACTCAGGGGAGGTTGTATGCTTAAGGCTCGAAAACTCTTCCGTCGTTTACCTGATGACAGTTCAATCGTGTAGACGAAGCTCCAAAGAACTAGACAATAGTTCAATTATGTAAACGATAGAACGAAGCGCTAGACGATCATGTAGACGACAGTTGATTAGAGCTAAACGATTGTATATACGACAACTGAAGAGCTAGATGATTGTATAGACGATGCGATGCGGAGCTAAACGATCATGTACACGATGCGATAGGCGATCGTGTAAATGATACTTAATTAAATGCTAAAAATCATAGACTAAGAAAGAAAGAACACAAGAGTTTAAGTGGTTCGGCCCAAGGCCTACGTCCACTGTGCAGATCGGGAGGGTCTCTTTTATTACTTATTCTTCAAAGTTATTATAGAATGAATGACTTGCTATCTCTCTCGTTTTCTTACATTTTTCTCACATTCTTTTTCTTTATATACACAGGTACTCAAGGTCAACGATGAAGCTCTAATGGTAACAACAACATAACAGAAAAAAGATGACGATGTTTCAACTGCCTGCAATCTTGTTTTCTTGTCTTCGGTTCTTTCTGTAACAATCTCCACCTTTGTAAGCATCCATAGTACCTTTCCCTCTTTGCTTGTTGAGCTTACTTGAGCTAACATTTTTCAGGTAACTCGAACTCGAGGAGGTCCAAGCATCGACCAAGCTTGCTTAGTGGAACTATTTTGGTTAGCATATCAGCTGCATTGTCCGAGGCATGTATTTTTACAACCTTAGCTTCCCCTTTCTCAATATTCTGCCTGATAAAATGATATTTGATGTCAATGTGCTTGGTTCTACTGTGAAACTGTTAGTTTTTAGATAGGTAGATTGTGCTCTGGTTGTCACAATATATTATGATCTTTGTTTGTGTAATGCCGAAATTGTTTAGTAAACCTTTTAGCCACAAACCTACTTTCCCAACCTCAGACAGTGCTATAAACTTAGCCTCTGCTATGGAAAGGGCCACAACAGACTGCAAAGTAGCCTTCCAACTAATCAAATTGTTTCCCCATAGGAAAATATAGCCTGATAGTGAGTGCCTTCTGTCCAAATCCCCTGCATAATCTGTATCAACATAACCATGCACTTCATCATTGGATGGCTCATTCTGTCTATACAAGACCCTTGCTTCCTTTGATGAACATAGATACCTCATATCCATTTGACTGCTTCCCAATGTCGTTTACCAGGTTTTCCATGTACCTACTGACCATACTTGTAGCATAGGACAAATCTGGTTTGGTTGAAGTCATTAGGTACATCAGAGATCCCACTGCTTGGGAATAGGGAACAACCTTCATATGGTTTATGTGACCTTCATCTGAACGTTTTGGATTGTTTGCAGCTGAAAGCTTGAAATGAGGTGCAAGAGGAGTGTCAATTGGTATAACACTTTCCATTTTGAATTTCTGCAATATTTTTGCACAATATTTTGATTAACTCACATACAATTTTCTGTTTCTTTTTTCTCTTTCAATCTAAATGCCTAGAATCCTTCTAGATTCCCCTAGGTCTTTCATATCAAATTCTTTCTTTAGGAGCATCTTCACTTGCCCCAACTCTTCTTTGGAACTCCTGACCAGCAGCATATCATCTACATAAAGAAGTAGATAAACCGGTTCCTTGAAACTACTAGAGTTTATATACACACACCAATCATATGAGCTTCTCTTGAACCCCATTTTGGAGATCACTTCATCAAACCTCTCATACCAACACCTTGATGACTACTTAAGGCCATAGATAGACTTATTTAGTAGACATACCAAGTCTTCTTTTCCTTTCTTCACATACCCTTGAGGTTGCTTCATGTAAATAGTCTCATTCAAAAATCCATGTAGAAAGGCTATCTTCAGATCCAATTTGTCACAGCCCATTCTATATTACCCTCTTAACCTGGATGGAATGGTGACTGCAGCAGTTACCAACCCTTTTGCTGGCACTTACTGCCAATCTAACCTGTTAAATTTTGCTCAAACCTTGAATACATACATATCATCAATATACCATCATATTAATTCAGAACTTAACACATTGATATTACAGGGTTTCGCAGCATTGTCCATATATGAATAATACAACTTAGTGAGCCCCATCAAGATACTAGTCACTAGATAGACACATGTGTACTAACTAATACAGGTCTTCAATTATGCTTCCTTCAACCTGTTTCTTTGAGTGGCAGAGTAGTAGCAGAAAAGTCTTTCGGGAACTGACTGCTACCTGAAAAGGAAAACATTTGAAAACATGAGCTAGAAGCCCAGTGAGTGACTTAATAAAAACATAAATCTCATGCTTAAACTGAAAACTTGAAACATAACACTGGAACTAAAATATACCAAGCAAACGTGTACATAAAACCTTTAAAATCATTGTATCAGAAACCTGAATCTTAGTTGAGAATGAACATTCTTTGCTCTAATTCCCAACGCCAAACCATGGCCAGGAGAGACCTCTACTCGATCTGTTCATACTGAACTATGGCTAGTCGAAATTCCTACGTTGATCTCTTTAAATATACCAATGGGCATCTCAAGCAACTTCCTTTAAACATAAACATTGATAATAACATTTAACCACTATTAAACACCATTATTCCTTAGTTGAGAACGAGCATACATCACTCTAGCTCCCAACGTCTGTTATCGGCCAAGAGACCCATACTTTGGCCTCCCTTTGCTGGTATATAGCCTAGAAGACCCACCCTTTGCTGGTATATGGCCTAGGAGACCCATACTTCGGCCTCTCATTAATAACTACCTACGTGCATATGAAGTTTCTATACCGTCAATACTTTAGGTACATTTATGTTATCGACCAAGAGACCCATACTTCGGTCTCTCTTTGCTGGTTTATGGCCTAGGAGACCCATACTTTGGCCTCTCATTCAGAATTACCTACGTGAATATAAATTTTTCTATGTACCGTCAACACCTTAGGTATATTTATTCAAATACTTTCCTTACCTTCAGTATTCGGCTCACTTAAGCTATCAAGTTCTCAAAGAGCATTAAAAGAATAGCTCTCAAATATAGTATAGAAAACTCTTTAGGATACTTTCTCTACCTTCAGTATCCCTTTTCATTATGTTTAGGAATACCAACGCATGTACTGTGACAATCTTAAGTATTTAAAACATAATACATCAAGCTTCATTCAACCTTAGCTTAACTCTAACACGTGCTTCACACTTTATAAAATAAGTTGGCTTAAATCATGTTGAACTAGCTCGTAAAAACCATTAGCATGCGTTAGACATGGATAACATACTTGAAACACTCATACATTAGTAAACATCATGAAAATGGAGTTACTAAAACATGCTGAAAGTGTTTGGACAAGATAATATACTTAAATCATGTCAATTTTCGTGGAAAACATGCTTTACTTAGCATAAGAAATAGCTTCAAACATAGGTTGCTTGACACTTTATATAAACACTTAGCATGAGAAATAACTTCAAAGAAATCATGGTTTCTAAATCATTAAAACATTAAATCATCACATAGTCACTCACAGCTCGTTAGCCTTTTAACGGGTTATACGTCTCTTCTAGCTCTTCTTGGCCTGAAAGGACATAATTCCCGGTTAAACTACTTAGAATTCTTAGCAAAATACCCCAAATAGTTCATTTACTAATGGATCTTTCATCAACAAAGACAACATTACTAGCGAGATACTCATCATGAGTGAATTCTTCCTCATGAGCAAGATCCTCTTCATGAGCGAGATTCTCATGAGCGAGATCCTTATGAGCAAGATCAAGCTTTTCCTAGCAAACAATCTTCCTAGCGATACTTACCATAACATTGAGATTCAGCCCAATTTCTAGCGAGATTTTCTTCTCAAGCGAGATCTTCAACACAAAATTAGCGAGATTTCCTTCATTAGCGAGATCCTCATTCTCTATATCCACGATGAGCTGTTTGCTTGTTCTTCCCAAGCAGCTGTCTGCTTATGCACAGATTCTCTATTACAACTTCAAAAATTCATAACTCAAAATCCATACCTCTTTTGAAGAAACTTCCTTCTACAAACTTGTTTAGAACTGATTAACTTTCTTACCTTAAAATTTCAGCCAAAAATTCCTTATAGTTTAGCCTAAAGCTTCTAATCTTCTCCCCGGGCCCTGATTAATCTGAGATTCTGCCTCCTCTGCACTTTCTTCACTTCTTGTTCTTCTCCTCCTGCAATCTTTCTTCGACAAGACAACCTCGAAAACTAGATTCTCCCGGCTTTCAAATAACACCGATTTCACTAAATTTGCTCATGTAGATTGCCGAAACCAAGCTTTCGAAGTTTCTCTTCCTTTTAATCTTCCTGCCACCTCCCGAGTTCAAGGATTATCCGCCACGTCACCCCATATTGAGTGCCTCCAACCAAACCAATAAGTGAGTTTCCTTATTTAATATGTTTTTCTCTTCCTTTCTCCACAACTTCTATAAATAACATGGGTTTTCACTTATTAGATATTTAATATATCATTCCTTTGACTAATCATGCTTTTTTAGGAAACTTAGAATTCGGGGTTTACACTTAGCTACACAAGAGCTTATTTCTTCTCGCTTCCATCTTCTATCCCTCCTAAAACATGGCTTCATTTAACTCATTAAAAGACATCACATTACTTACTCTTACTTAAAGTAATTAGGGTTCGGGTTTTACACAATTGGTATAACTCGAAGTCCTTTTGAAAAACTAAGGAGAGCAGTCGCCTAATGGATGTGTGCTTCACCACTGGAGAAAAGACCTCGGTATAATCAATTCCTTATTTTTGTGTGAATGCCTTAGCAACTAGTCTTGCCTTAAACCTAGACTTTTATACCGCTGGAATTCTTCTTTAAATTTGTAAATCTACTTACATGAAATATGTCTGTATTCTTTTGGCAAAGGTACTAGTCTCCATGTATCATTTTGGTTGAGGGACTTTATTTCGTCATTCATTGCCTCAATCCACTATCTAGCATCAGGACTATTTGTTGCTTCCTCAAAGCTAGTGGGTTCATTGCTGCTTAATGAAATGACAACACTTAAAGCAACACTAGCAAAGTCAGATTCTTGATATCTTGTCGATGGCACAATAGTTCTTCTAGTTCTGGCTCTTGCTAATGAATAATTTTGTAAGTCTCCATGTGTCTCTACTTGTTCACTTGAAATATGCTCACTAGTCTCAACAGTGTCATCACCTTCATCATCTAGATTTTGAGAAGAAGTAGAAGCTCCATCATCATTTTTAGGCTCCACCTCAAACCTTGTGCAACTTTTCTTTGGCATAGATGTAGTTGGTTGTTTAGACATCATAAACATCTCATTCTCTCTGAATACCACATCTCTGTTGTTTACACATCTCTTCCCAATAGGATGCCATAGCCTATAACCCTTCACTCCTGGTGTAAAGCCTAGAAACATCCATTTTACAGCCCTAGATTTCAACTTACCTTGGCTTTGATGCACATAGCCTACACATCCAAACACCTTCAAATGCTCTAGCTTGGGAGGCTGTCCTGTCCACCTTTCTTCAAGAGTTTTCAGCTCTATGGACTAATGTGGGCACCTATTTAGAGTGTAGATTGTGTAGGAAACCACTTCAGCCCAATACTTCTCAGGAAATAGTTCATTGGACAACTGACATCTAACCCTTTCAAGCACGGTTCTGTTCAATCTTTCAGTTACTCTATTTTGTTAAGGTGTATACCTCACTGTTCTGTGCCTCACAATGCCATTTTCCCTACAAAACAAGTTGAATTCCTCTCCACAAAACTCTAAGCCATTGTTAGTTCTTAAATGCTTAATATGTTTAGAGGTTTGCTTTTCAATCAAGGTCTTCCATTTTTGAATCTACTAAACACTTCATCTTTGGTTTTTAGAAAGTAAACACAACTCTTCCTTGAGTAATCATCAACAAAGGAAAGAAAGTACCTTGTTCCACTTGGAGATGGAGAGTGAGTTGGCTCACATAAGTTTGAATGCACATATTCAAGGATCTCTTTGGAGGTGTGTTGTCCTTTAGGGAAGCCTTGCTTTGTTGCTTTGCCTAGTATGCAATGTTCACAAAATTTTAAGTTGTCTCCAACACCCTTAGAAAGAATCCCCTGTTTTGAGAGTACTTGCAGCCTTCTCACACTAATATGAGAAAGCCTTTTGTGCCATAACTCATCTTTTATGGATTCTTCATCAGTTGCCATCAAGGCTAAATGTGCCATTTGCACATCTTTGATGACATACAAGCCATTCACTTTGGTTGCCACCAATACTACTTTTGAGTCTTTAACTATTTCAAAGGTGCCTCCAACACCTCTATACTCACAACCAATAGCATTAAACATCCACAATGATAGGAGATTTCTCTTCAATGTAGGAACATGCCTCACATTCCTAATCAATTTCACTGAACCATCTTGCATCTTCAGGGATACAGACCCTATTCCAACAGCTCTGCAAGTGTTGTTATTTCTCATATAGATCAACCCTCCATCCCACTTTTTGTAGGTACAAAACTACCCTTTAATGGTGTCATATGGACTGAACAGCCAGAATCTATCACCCAGTCTTGAGTCTCTATAGTATTCTGCTCTCCACCTTCTTCAGTTGCAGCTAAGGCATCTAAATACATAAGGGAATTCTTCCCTACAATAGCCTCGGTGTGTTTTCCACCCTTATTCTGTTGGTTAAGCTTCCTCTTCAAGGCATAACAGTCATTTTTCATGTGTCCCATTTGTTGGGGTTGATGCCCTAAAGTCTCGTGTCCTGTAGTTTGTAAACAGTTTGTATGAACGTTTGTGTTGTTAATATATGATATTTACTTCACATCTTGTATTTTGCTCAGTTACTTGTTTTATTTGCTTTACCACAAACCAATAAACATAAAATCCCTGGTTATCTGTATGTGACTCAAGCATGTATGTGGTGACATACAAGTGGATCATGTCTTGAGTGATAACCAAAATGATTTGTAGTATATGGATATAGGAGGGAAACCTTATCCTGGTAACGCTATGTATGCAGCCCGCTTTATGGAATGGTCACAAGTGTTGTGACTTGTCATAGATGGTTTGATCTTGATCATTCATGTTGAGGACATGCGAGCAGGGGAGTCCTATACAGAAAGTTTGTATAAGACTTGACCACGAAGTGTTAACGTCTCTTTATATAACACCGTTCATGACATAGACTACACTTCACTAGGATGACCATAGGTAACATGACCTCAATCTTGAGTGAGTTGAGAACTCCTGCCATTGAGGGTGGTCCTCTAATTTGTATGGGTGCGAGTGGCCAGGTCACTGATTCAAACCTACCATTTTGGGGATTCATCTGATTTGGGAGCTGGGAACTCAACTACACAAGATGGAATTCACCCCTTCCCTGAGGCAGGGGTAAGTAGATAGATAGCTCCCTTAAAGGCTGATTTTGAGGCTTGAACGATATGGTGCCATACACCTTCTCTTGGCCCAAGAGGTGTTCACACATAGTTGGACTATGTTGTATTGTTCATTAGAGAAATCAGTGGTACTTAAGGAGTGAGATGTAACTACAGGGACATAATGGTAATTTGGCCTAGCTGTACTTACGAGCATCTGTGAAGGGTCATCATACTCATGATTGGTTATATCCGATGGACACAGAAATATATCTGTGGTAAGAAGAGTTCAACTGTTGGTCTTTAGTGGAATGCTTGACAGTTAACAGATGGTAGATCTCGTGGCTAAAGAGTTTAGTCAGCTATTCACGGACCGTTGGAGCTTCGAGCCACAGGTCCATTAGGTTCTCTGGGTAGCTTAGATAAAGTCGAGAACCAGTGTTGGGTTAATTTGAAATGTTCAAACTGACAAGAGGAAGTTCGATTAGATATGATATAATTGGACTGGTTAATTTATGATATAATTGGCTATATGTATGAGATACATTATTTTGGAGGAAATTAGATATAAATATGATTTATATCAAGTAGGGGAGAAAATACTATAGTAGATATGTGATATCAAACTATAGGTAAAAATTATAATATGATTATATTTATTAAATAATTAGTTGATTAATTATATGATAATTAATCCAAATACCACGTTTGGACGTGGGTAGTGGGAATGAGTCAGTTATTGTAACCAAAAAATTAAAATGATTTTTTTTTTCATTTTGAATGACCCAGAGTTCAATCATCCAAAAGAAAGAAGAGCGCGCGTTGGTGAAAAGTTAATCGATCGCTTAAAAAAATCGAGAGACTATACGATAGTCCTTCTCCGCCTAAACGATCGTCCACCTCACACCTAAATGATCGCACACTTGTTCCTACATGATCGAATAGCTTATCTAAACGATCGTATAGTGTGTCAATTTTACTAAACGATTGTATACCTTTTCCTAAACGATCGTTCAGTAAAATCTACACGATCGTGTAGCTTTTTCTAAATGATAAGCATTTTGCATTGCGATAGCATCTTTTTCCCTCCTACTTGTTTATCGCCTACATGATTCGTATTCGTCCTTCTACCAAATTCACCAAAGACCACGCTTTGGGTTCTCATTCCGAGAATACCCAGGGCTCTTTACTGGTGATGTCATGATAACGGGCACAAATGCACATTATCATAGTGCTAAGTTTTTAAACAATGTTGGATTGCGTTGATAAAATATGTTAATTTACGTCCATTAAGCATCGATTTCATAATATTGCGGTCGTATGCATTCAACGCATTAGAATAGTTGATTTTTTGTATTTTTGTGCAGAATATGCGTTAACGCAATGCAAGAATTGCGATCATAGGAAATCATTGATCGAGCGCTACTTCACCACAAGGCTTTGCGATGATTGTGTTCGCAAAAATTCGCCCGAGAAGGATCACCGCAACTTGGTCAGTGTAACATGGTGTGCACATCTGGGTGAAAGGTTAATTAAGCGCAATGGGACAGAAAGCTGATGATAGTCGAATCCGATTTAAGTTGACAGCCGATAATAGTCACAAAGTACATTCAGCTTTTCGGTGACAATTATTCGACGCATCAGTCAGGAATTAAAGTCGTCCTATCTTTACAACCATGAGAGAGAAGTCGCCTTTCACCGTGGATGCTCTATAAATACTAAGGGCATTCTTCAGAAAAGGGGTTGACGAGTTGATCAGTTCACCATTCTTTAGTTCATACGTCTTTGTTCTTAGTTTTCTTTCATTTTAAGGCGGAAGCGAGGAAGGAGGTTGTGCCGGCAGATTGTTCCGGTAAGCTTGGGAGAGCGCCGGAAGCTTCAAGGGCAGAGAGAGAGTCGACGCCTGTGGAAGCAGGAACATCTTTAGAACCGAATAGAGATTTCAGTGTAAAAGCCTCGATCAGCAAGGAATTGCTACCAAGCTCTCTACCTTTAACTTCCATTGTTATTTTGTACTCAAACTCATTTATAAAAATGGAATTTCCTTCTCTATATATGTTCGCTCTTTATTATTTATGCATGAGTAGCTAAATCAGTTGAATGGGTTGAGAAGCATTAGCTAGCACAATTAGGAAATCTTCATTCTTTGCGATTATCTTGTATTATGTATGCTTCATTCGTTCATTAGAGATACTCGGGAAGGTAGTCTAAGGATAGGATTTAGACTTGGGAAGGTCAGGTTAGAATCTAGGCTCGAAAGAGCCAGATTAGAATGCATAATCAAGAGATAGAAGCTTATGAATGAGCACTATTTGTTATTAACGCATCGTATGCATCCTAGAGATAGGATATGATTGTATGCGGTCATCTTGTTTTCATGCATTTTGCATCATCGCATAGGACAAGAATAGAGACTTAGGAATAAGCTTTATGGACACTTTTGCATTCAACACATGCATCCTAGACTTAGGAGCATCGCATTTGCATTGGAAAATGACTTGTTGTGTATGGTTGTAACATGATCGCATAGTCTGACGCATTCCCAAGTAATGCTATTAAAGATCTTCTCAACCCATTCATCGCATACTCATTGCATCTAACACACAACTGTCTTTTCTCAAATCCACCGCATTTGTTTATTTTCTCATTAACGCAATCAACAAAAAACCAACAATTTATTTACTCGGTTACCGTAAGGATTTCATAAAAATTACCAACGCAATCTGTTTTCACAAGTCCCTCTATTCGACCCTGGACTTACCTAGAAACTTAGAGGCATTTACACTTGGATTTCACTGGGGAAACTTGAGTGCACAACACAATTTCATCAACGCATATCATCCACATCTCCACTTCATAAAATCAAGCATCATGACATCCCCGCGGCGTTCGTGTTCGTGCGGTTGTCTGTGCTGCTATTGTTGACGTTGCTACTAGGCATTGGTAGATTGCTTGGAGGGTTCCGCTGCATTGAGTTCCAAAGTGTGAAGATTGTCTTCAACTGGTATGACACTCATTCTCTCGTTATTTTCTTATTTATAGCATGTCGATAATTAGTGTTTGTTTACATAACTGTATGTTTTGAATGTATAATGTGTATTTCGGTCACGGTGAGATCGAAGCAATCCAAACGCGCTCATGGAACTCTTCGGTAAGAGAGATCCTTCAATTGGTATCAAAGCCAGGTTCTGATACTCCAATTTCATATGTTGCGACGAAATGAGATTTACATTCATGGTGGGTGTATTTCTACACTGTTTAATGGTTAAATTTGCTGTGGATGTGTGGATTAATGGATGTTTTTGAGATGATTAGCCTCGGTTTGATTTAAATCCTTTTACATTTGCGATTTTTTGTAAAGGTCCCTGCGCTTTTGGGCATTAATAATTGTTATAGAGTCTATATTCAAAGTTTGTTTGAAGTTTTGAGTCATTCGTCTAAGTTCTGGGCAAGCGTTGCGGTTCTTCGAAGAAGGAGGCAATCTAGGGTTGATCGCATCGTGCAGAAGATGTGCTACACGATTGCTGTTGATCACTGTTGAACGCATCGGTTAAACGATGGGGTATGCGATCAAGAGTTGATCGTATTGTTTTGACGATCGGGTATGCAGTCGCTGAGTATCACATCGAGTAGACGATGAGATGCTCGTAGATCGCTTAACGCGTGCGCGCTAGACGATCGTTTAGGTCAGCAAGCTTCATCGCTTAGTAACTGACTAAACGATCGCTTATTAACGCAAGGTAAATTGTTTACCTGTCTTCGTGCTACACGATTGCATAGACGATCAGGCATCGTAGCCTCATCTTCATCTACTCGATCGTTTAATTTATGCTTCTATCATCTAGTACGTGCTGAACGGTCGTCTACCTACTGGAGTTTGCTACACGATGAAGATATCCTAATTGTTCAAGACCCGATTCGCCTGTGAACCGGTTTGCTCAATGAAAAATGTAATAGATAAGTTTTTTTTCATTTCGGTTTTTGTAAAGGCTCATCTCGGTCCATTAATCCTTAATTTATTACATTCGATGTATGTTTTTATATGTCATATGGTTTGCACATATAGTAAATCTCACCTTAGGTTATGCAATGGTCATGCATCATCTCTTTATTATAATTGTTATAATTTAGAGAAGCATGATTTAATTATGTAAGAGCATGCTCATGCATCAAATAATATAAGAGTTATATTTATGCATGTATAAAAAGTATTGACATGCATTATCTTTATATTATAATTGTTATAGTATAAGGGTGAATGATAGCATGTTTTCTTGGTTGTTACACGTTATACGAAAGTTATATATAGTAATGACCAGACATTGCATGAAGCATGACACATAGGTTATTTTACAAATGTTATAAACACCTTATTGTGTGCAATGGTTTTAATTGTTTCTTTTTAAAAGTTAAAGAGAAATTATAACTAAAAGGAATAAGAAAGACATGCATTCTCACTTAGGTTTAATTCATGGTTTTAAAGTGTTTAAAACTTGGATCACATAGACCTAAGATCACAGTTCTAATATGATTAGCAACCCTAAGGCTTTAATCTTTTAATCAGTTTAATATGATTAAATTGGCTAGTAAAAGGTTAAAGTGTAACAAATCTATCTATAAGGGACCTTTTGTCTAAGGTGGGTTCTGTCTAGATTGAGGTATTTAAGTTGGCGGAAACGTAACACCCCTACCTGGGAACTTACCTGGAAAGGTGAATTAGATAGATTTGTTACATGCATGCAAGTTAAGGACAGTCCATTAAAGTATTTAAATGTGACTACTTGAATTTGTTCATATTTCATAGACAAACGTTGTATATGAGCAGAGTTTAAAAAGATGACTTAGACTAAAATCAGTAGCCAGATTGTCTAGATTAATGAACCCCTAGGTAGAACATTCAGTGGGAGGTACTTAGGGTATAAGATGCTTCATTTAAACCTTTCACGTTTCTCCTAAATAGTCCACACCGTGAGATCTACCCTCGGCCTCGCGACACCTTTGGCGTGTCCCCCCAATGGATGGTGTTTAGGTAGGTCAATATCAAGGTGGATAGAGAGAGTGTTCATAGTAAGTGGGAGCAGGAAGTACGACAACATATCCCTCGGTCTCCCTTGTTAGGTTGAATAAAGTTACTGCGCATCGCCTCGAGGCACCCTAGGAGTGTCCCCTAAAGGATGGCAGTTTTGCGCGTTTCTTATGATCTTCTGTAAGAGGATAAGGTAACCTAGTCTCTTGTTCTAATCTGCTTCTTCCCTATGGTGGGCTCATTAGATCAGGACTCTGGCATCAAAAGCGAGGGGTTACACTTATGTGGAATAGTTAAAGGTTAACAATTCTAGACCGAAAAAAATGGTGGCTGTTAGGTTCAGTTCCAAGAGTTGGTTCTGCCTAATGGTTGAGAATGACTCATCCCAGTGAAGGGACAACTGATCACCCCATCGGTGGTATTTGTCCTGCCTCACTGGGGCATCATTACAAAATAGAAGTCTACAACTTAGGGTACTTGAAACTATTTTGCAAAACTGATTGGTTTAAAAGTGGTCTAACAAAAATCTAATAATGTTTTGTTCGTATTTTCATCAACATTTTGAAAATGGCAACAGTCACATTAGCATTACTAAGCGCTGAAAAACTTACATGCGATAATTTTGCAATATGGAAACATATGATCACAACGATCCTGATCATTGAGGATCTCATGTGCGCTCTCACGAAGGCTTGTCCTCTTATTCCAGCTTCAATTGTCGCTCGAAATGTTCGGGAGGCATATGAGTGATGGACAAGGGCGAATGAGAAGGCCCGAGCCTACGTCTTGGTAAGTCTTTCTGAAGTTTTGGCCAAGAAACATGAGCCTATGGTCTCAGCGTGTGAGATCATAGAGTCCCTACGGGAGATGTTTGGATAACTATCTAAACAACTTATGCATGAGGCTCTTAAATACATATTCAACTCCAAAATGGAAGAAGGTACCTTTGTTCATGAACATGTGCTAAACATTATGGTCCACTTTAATGTGGCGTAGCTGAATGGGTCTACCATCGATGAGAGTTGCCAGGTTAGCATAATCCTATATTCTTTGTTAGAGAGCTTCTTGCACTTTGTTAGTAATGTGATTCTCAACAAAGTGAAATATAACCTTACAACTCTCCTCAACGAGTTGCAGACATACCAATCTGTACTGAAAAGTAAGGAGAGGCAGAAGGGTGAGGCAAATGTTGCTTCATTCTCTAGGATGTTCCATAGAGGTTCGACTTTAGGAATGAAGTCTGCACCTTCTGCTTCTAACTTTGAAAAGAGGAAGAAGAAAAAGGGTGGTAAGGGAAAATGGAAGACACCTGCTAACCCACCGCCTGTCGCCCCAAGGAGGCGTCCACAGGTTGCTAAGGGAAAATGTTTCCACTGCAACCAAGATGGACACTGGAAGAAAAACTATCCTCGGTATCTGAAAGAGAATAAAGCAGCCAATGCTAAGGCCAAGGTTGATAAAGGTAAATGTGATTTACTTGTACTTGAAACTTGTTTAGTGGAGAATGATGATTCTGCCTGGATAATTGATTCGGGCGTCACTAACCATGTTTGTTCTTCTTTTCAAGGGATTAGATCTTGGTGATAGCTGGAGGCTGGTGAGATGACGATGCGAGTAGGCATTAGGCACGTTGTCTCAGCTGTGGCAGTGGGAGGACTCCAGTTAGCTTTACAGAATAGGTTTTTTATTTTAAATGATGATATATTATTCCTGAACTAAAGAGGAATCTTATTTTTGTAAAGTGTTTATTGCAATGTAAATATACTATCTTTTTTAATGTGGATAAAGTGTTTATTCATAAAGATGACGTTTTTATTTGCACAACAAATATGGAATCAAATTTATATGTGCTAAGGCCGTTAGCCATTAATTCCCTCCATAATACTGAATTGTTCAGAACTGTTGTAACTCAATGAAAACGACGACAAATTTATCCAAAAGAAAATGCTAAACTTTGGCATCTATGTTTAGGGCACATCAATCTCAATAGGATTGAGAGATTGGTGAAGAATGGACTTCTAAGTGAGTTAGAAGAAAATTTTTTACTAGTGTGCGAATCTTTCCTTGAGGGTAAGATGACTAAATGATCTTTTATTGGAAAAGGTTATAGAGCCAAGGAGCCTCTTGAGTTAGTATATTCTGACCTTTGTGGTCCTATGAATGTGCGAGCCCGAGGTGGCTATGAGTATTTTATTAGTTTTACTGATAATTACTCAAGGTACGGGTATGTTTATCTTATGCAACAGAATTCTGAATCCTTTGAAAAGTTCAAAGAGTTCAAGGCTGAAGTTGAAAACGCATTAGATAAATGGATTAAAAAACTTCGATCGGATCGAGGTGGAGAGTTTTTAGACTCGACATTCCAAGACTATTTGATAGAACATGGAATCGTTTCCCAACTTTCAACGTCGGGTACATCTTAGTAGAATGGTGTAGCAGAGAGGAGAAATAGGATCTTGTTAGACATGGTTCGCTCGATGATGAGTTACGCTTCCCAGACTCGTTTTTGGGTTTCGCAGTGGAGACTGCGGTATACATACTCAACTGTGTCCTCTCCAAGAGTTTTGCAAGAACACCTTTTGAGTTGTGGAATGGGCGTAAAGCTAGTTTACGTCACTTCTACATTTGGGGTTGCCTTGCACATGTGCTTGAGGCTAATCCCAAGAAGTTGGAACCACAGTCGAGGTTATGCCTCTTTGTAGGCTACTTCGAAGGTACACGAGGGGGTTATTTTTATGATCCGACGGAAAATAGGGTGTTTGTTTCAAAAAAATGCTACTTTCCTAGAGGAGAATCATATCAGGGAGCACAGTCTACGAAGCAAAGTCGTGTTGCATGGCTTTCCAATGAAACTACTGAAACTTCAACAAGAGTTGTTGAAGAGCCTGCTACATCAGCAAGGGTTGTTGATGGGAATTCATCCAGTATGTCAGTTCCACCTTAAGAGTTGAGGGAAGCTCGACGTAGTGGGAGAGTTGCGAACCCACCCATTCGCTATCTGGGTTTCACGAAAATCCTTGCTATGGTAGCAGATGGTGACGTTGAGGATCCGTTGTCTTATAAGAAGGCGATGGAGGATGTTGACTGAGATGATTGGGTCAAGGCCATGGATCTCGAGATGGAATCGACGTAGTTCAACTCAGTATGGGATTCATAGCCCAAGGTCAAGAGCAAAAGGTTTGCAAATTGAATCGGTCCATTTATGGACTGAAGCATGCGTCTCGATCTTAGAACATATGGTTTGATACTCCGATCAATTCGTATGGTTTTGACCAAAACGTTGATGAAGCTTGTGTCTACAAGAAGATCATCAACGCTTCAGTAGTCTTCTTAATGTTGTATGTAGATGATATCCTACTTATTGAGAATGATGTAGGTCTACTGACTGTAGTTAAGAACTGGCTAGCGACCTAATTCCAAATGAAATATTTGGGAGAGGCTTAGTTTATTCAAGGTATACAGATCTTTCAAGATCGTATGAACAAAGTGCTAGCACTATCTCAGGAATCGTACATTGACAAGATGTTGCTCAAGTACTCAATGCAGGACTCCAGGAGGGGCCTATTGCTATTCAGGCATGAAGTTACTTTGTCTAAGGACATGTGTCCTAAGACGGCTCAATAGATTAAGAAGATGAGATGAATCAGTCTAACCCAGGCCATTTTAATGTGTTTGACCCATTTACGAAGGTTCTCACGGCTACAGTGTTTGAGGGTCATCTACGGAGCATGGGTCTACAAGATCGCCTGCGGTTGGACTAGGGCAAGTGGGAGATTTTCTTGTACTGGGCTTTTATGCCTAGTTTATTGTACACCCCACTTCGCTTTAGGACAAGTGGGAGATTATTGGGGTTGATGCTCTAAAATCTCGTGTCCTGTAGTTTGGTATTGTTAATATATGATATTTACTTCACATATAGTATTTTGCTCAGTTACTTTTTTTTATTTGCTTTACCACAAACCAATAAACATAAAATTCCTGGTTATCTGTATGTGACTCAAGCATGTATTTGGTGACATACAATTGGATCATGTCTTGAGTGATAACCAAAATGATTTGTTGTATATGGATATAGGAGGGAAACCTTTTCCTGGTAATGCTACAGATGTGGCCCACTTTGTGGAATGGTCACAAGTGTTTTGAATTGTCACAGATGGTTTGATCTTGATCATTTGTGTTGGGGACATGCGAGCGGGGGCGTCCTATACAAAAAGTTTGTATAAGACCTGACCACGAAGTGTTAACGTTTCGTTATATAACACCATTCATGACAGAGATTTCACTTCACTAGGATGACCATAGGTAACATGACCTCAATCCTGAGTGAGTTGGGAACTTCTATCTTTGAGGGCGGTCCTTTGATTTGTATGGGTGCAAGTGGCCAGATCACCGATTCAAACCTACCAGTTTAGGGATTCGTCTGATTTGGGAGCTGGGAACTCAGCTACACAAGATGAAATTCACCCCTTCCTCGAGGCAGGAGTAAGTAGATAGATAGCTCCTTTAAGGGTTGATTCCGAGGCTTGAATGATGTGGCGCCACACACCTTCTCTTGGCCCGAGAGGTGTTTACACATAGTTGGACTATGTTGTATTGTTCATTAGAGGAATTAATGGTACTTAAGAAGTGAGATGTAACTATAGGGGCATAACGGTAATTTGGCCCAGCTGTACTTACGAGCATCTGTGAAGGGTCATCGTACTCATGATTGGTTATATCCGATGGACACAGAAATATATCTGTGGTAAGAAGAGTTCAGCTATTGGTCTTTAGTGGAAAGCCTGACAGTTAATAGATGGTGAATCTTGTGGCAAAAGAGTTTAGTCAGCTAGGTAGCTTGGATAAAGTCAAGAACCAGTGTTTGGGTTAATTTGAAATGTTCAAATTAACAAGAGGAAGTTTGATTATATATGATATTATTGGACTGGTTAATTATATATGATATAATTGGCTAAATGTATGAGATACATTATTTTGGAGGAAATTAGAATAAATATGATTTATATCAAGTAAAGGAGAAAATACTATAGTAGATATGTGATATCAAACTATAGGTTAAAAATATAATATAATTATATTTATTAATTAATTAGTTGATTAAGTATATGATAATTAATCCAAATTTCACTTTTGGGCGTGGGTTAGTGAGAATGAGTCGGTTATTAAAACCGATGAATTAAAATGAAAAATGTTTTCATTTTGAATGACCCGGAGTTCAATCATCCAAAAGAAAGAAGAGCACGTGTTGGTGAAAAGCTAATCGATCACTTAAAAAAATCGAGAGACTATACGATAGTCCTTCTCCACCTAAACGAACATCCACCTCGCTCTTAAACGATCGTACACTTGTTCCTACACGATCGGATAGCTTCTCTAAACGATAGTATAGTGTGTCGATTTTACTATACCTTTTCCTAAACAATCGTTCAGTAAAATCTACACGATCGTGTAGCTTCTCCTAAACGATAAACATTTTGTTACGCAATAACATCTTTTTCCCTCCCACTTGCTTATCGCCTACACAATTCGTGTTCCTCCTTCCTCTACTAAATTCACCAAAGACCACGCTTTGGGTTTTCACTCCGAGAATACCTGGGGCTTTTTGCTGGTGGTGTTGTCCCCGCGGCGTTTGTGTTCGTATGGTTGTTCGTGCTGCTGTTGTTGACGCTGCTGTTTGGCATTGGTAGATTGCTTGGAGAGTTCCGCTGCGTTGAATTCCAAAGTGTAAGATTGTCTTCAACTGGTATGGCACCCATACTCTCGTTATTTTCTTGTTTATAGCATGCCAATAATTAGTGTTTGTTTGCATAACTGTATGTTTTGAATGTATAATGTGTATTTCGGTCACGGTAAGATCGGAGCGATCCGAACGCGCTCCTGGAACTCTTCGGTAAGAGAGATCCTTCACCATTTATTGGAAAAAATGGCACTTAATCTTGGACTTGTCACAACCATTCTGCTTCTTCTTCCTATTATTCTTTGTTTTCCTCTTTGAAAACAAGCCTTCTCCTCCTTATTAATCTTTCTTGTTCATTTGTCACTCTAGTTCTCTGACTCTGCTAATATGATTGATTCTGTTGTTATTCTTTCCCTACCGTACTTCATGGCTGTCTTGACATCTTTGAATGATTCTGTAGAGTGTCAAGCAATATGAAAGCCTCATTTTCTTCCCCAATATTTTCTCCTATTGATCTGAATTCTAAACACACTTTCTTAAACTCGTTCAAATTATCAGTAAGGGACTTTGCAGCATCCATCTTGTATGTGAAAAAACTTCCCCTCAAGAAAGCTTTGTTAGGTAAGTCTTTGTTGAGATAAATCTGATTCAGTTTGTTCCAGAGGGCATAGGTAGTAGATTGGTCAACAATCTGCCTCAAAACACTATCTATGACATTAAAGACAATGGTTCAATAGCATTTACCTCGATTGTCTCTTTCTCTACCTTGATGAGTGTTTCAGGGTATTTTGCAGGTCTGTAATGGCTAGTAGTGCCTTATGCTGTCCCAAGACTGCCTTAATCTTCGCGTTCCATCGTTCAAAGTATGTCTTACCATCAAACTTTTCGATTTCATATCTGGTTGTAGCCATTATTGATCTTCAATATTGACTTATCTGATTAGAAGTATGCAAGAATTCAAATCTTGGATCTATCTTGTACTGTTCACTGAGCTCTGATACCACTTGTTAACTCACATCACTATGATCTTCTTATTTGCAGTCACAAATTATTCAGCATTAACGGTTAAGTACACTTTAAGACTCTTGGGAGGCTGTATGCTTAAGGCTTGAAAACTCTTCTGTCGTTTACCTGATGGAACCTCAATCGTGTAGACGAAGCTCTAAAGAACTAGACGATAGTTCAATTATGTAAACGATAGAAAGAAGCGCTAGACGATCGTGTAGACAACTGTTATTAAAGCTAAACGATCGTATAGATGACAGCTGAAGAGCTAGACGATCGTATAGATGATGCGATGCAGAGCTAAATGATCGTATACACGATGCGATAGGAACTAAGCAATCTTGTAAATAATACTTAAGTAAATGTTAAACAATCGTAGAGTAAGAATGAAAGAACACAAGAGTTTAAGTGGTTCGGCCAAAGGCCTACGTCCACTTTGCAAATCGGGAGGGTCTCTTTTATTACTTCTTCTTCAAAGTTATTACAGAATGAGTGCCTTGTCATCTCTCTCATTTTCTTATGTTCTTCTCACATTCGTTTTTTTTATATACACAGGCACTCAGCTCTGGTGGTTACAACCACATAACAGAAAGAAGACGACAATGTTTCAACTGCCTGCAATCTTATTTTCTTGTCTTCGGTTCTTTCTGTAACACATGTGATTTTATATTGTTAGCATAATTACGTTATATCTATATTGAATAGATAAACCCTAGAATCATTCATGTCAAATTGTCAAGAATAAATAATATATCGGATTCCATTAAGAAACTAACGATAACTTCAAGATGATGATAGATGACTATGATCTTCCTCAACCAAAACTCTGAATGCCCTTAGTGAGATCTCTCTCTAGATGGGATTCAAGAAAGACTGAGTGCTTATTGTTTTGGTATATTGGGGACCATAGCCTAAAGTCTCTTTATATAGTAGTTCAATTAAGGTTCCCATTAAACGCTAATTAACTAGGAATGAGCTTCTACCCATTAAGTCCATACTCAATTAGGAATCTAGGATCTTAATTAATTAGATCATATAATATGCCAAATCTAATAATATAATCCAATGTGATAAATTATTAATCCACATACATAGCCCATACTTTAATAAAAAATATTATTATTTAAATATGTCTAAAAATCTCCCACTTGGGCCATGTCTGTGTATCTAATATAATTAAATCATATAAATCTTAAGCGCGTATAAAGAGGTTATTTCAATAATAGAATTCTCCTTTAGTTCAATCTGGTTCATATCCTGTATTAGCATGGAATCAAGGCAGCTTTCGTCACTACCCATGTAACTAAACCTTCCCTTATCACCAATTCCAATACATACAATGACATCGATCAAGTATGGATGGATAGTATGCTACATGCAAAGTGATCTAGGTCATGCCTGTTTTCAATTGGTCCAAAATCTTTAGTGAGATCATTCTTAAAAACTTTATGCTAACCTACATGCATAATAAATAAGTTGAGATAATAAAATATAAACCATAAACTTTATTTTATATAGAAAATAAACAAAATAAGGTCAAAGAACATCCTCAATAACAAACTCCACTAAATCATGGAATCAGAAAAGTGACTAATACCCATGTGAGTAACATGCACATGAAAAACTTTAGGTGGTAAACCTTTAGTCAATGGATCTGCCACCATGGAGTTTGTTCCTATGTGTTCTATCAAATTTTGACCATTTTGAACTCTTTGTTTACCAACCAGAAATTTCACGTCTACATGCTTTGAGTTCATATTGCTTCTGTTCTTGTTGGAATACATCACTGCCAACTTATTGTCACAAAATAATTTTAGTGGTATTTCTGTGCCAACTACTATTTATAGCCCAGTGATAAAATTTCACAACCATATTCTATGATTGGACGCTTCATAACATGCTATAAATTCTGCAGCCAATGGTAGAAGAAGCCATAAGTGTTTGTTTCACTTTTCCAGGATATAGCTCTTCTAGCTAACATGAAGATATAGCCTGAAGTGGATTGTAAAGTGTCTTGGCATCCAGCATAATTAGAACTAGAATACCCAATTATCTCCAAAACTTCTGATCTCCGATAAGTAAGCATATAATCTTTTGTTCTCTGTAAATACCTCATAACCCATTCAGCTGCTTTCCAATGATCCATCCCCGGGTTGCTCAAATATCTACCTAACACTCCAACTATAAACATAATATCTGGATGCATACATACTTGAGTGTACATTAGACATCCAATAGCCGATGCATAGGGAACCTTCTGCATCTCCTTAATCTCAAGTGTGGTCTTGGGACATTGATCTAAATGAAATTTATCACCTTTGGCGATCAGGGTATCTCCTGGTGCATAATCTTTCATGTCAAATCTAATCAAAATCTTTTCAATGTAGTTCTTTGTGACAATCTAAAAAATCCTTGAGAACGATCTCCCAGTATTTCAATTCTTAATACAAAAGAAACATCACCAAGATCCTTTAGCTCAAAATTCCTTTTGAGAAATCTCTTAGTATCATGCAATAAACCTACATCATTACTTGCTATGAGTATGTCATCGACATATAACACCAGAAAGATTGATTTACTCCTACTGAACTTGTGATATACACAATCGTCCACTATATTCACCTCAAAATCGAAAGAGGTTATCACTTCATGGAATTTGTGATACCATTGACGAGAGGCTTTCTTGAGACCGTAGATGAATTTCTTCAATTTGCACACCATAGACTTTGAATTACCAGACACAAAGTTTTCTAGTTGTACTATATAAATCGTCTCATCAATGTTTCCATTGAGAAATACAGTTTTTATATCCATCTAGTGTAGCTCTAAATCGAAGTGAGCAACAGTGCCATGATTACTCTAAAAGAGTCTTTCGATGAAACCGCAGAGAAACTCTCTTTGCAATCAATGCCTTCCTTTTGAGTAAAACCCTTTATAACAAGACGAGCCTTAAATCTTTCGATATTGCCATGTGAATCCCTTTTGGTTTTAAATATCCGTTTACAACCTATAGGTTTCACTCCTGATGGCAATTTGACAAATTTCTAAATGTTATTGTCTTTCATGGATTTTATTTCCTCTTCCATAGCATTTATCCACTTTTGAGAGTTAGAACTTTGTAGAGCTTGTTAGAAGTGGATTTGATCATCTTTCATTACAGCCACAACATCCTGATGTTCTTGAAGAAACACTTCGCTATTGAACCAATCTGGAATTGCAATTCTTCTCTCTCTAGTAGATCTCCTTAGTGGCACTTCTGGAGGTTGTTGAGTTTGAACTTCAGGTTCAACAACGGGGACTTCAATGTTGTCTTTTTTTATAATTGGTTTAATAGCGAATCGGGAATTGGAGCTTGAACATCATTTATAACTACAATAAGAAAAGAAACTAATTTGTCTTCAAAGACAACTTTTCTTATGTTATCTTCCCCCCAAGCTCAAATCCTCAAGGAATCTAGCATTTCATGTCTCAAACAATGATCTAGAAGTGAGATCATAAAACTTGAAACCCCGAGAGTACTCAAAATACCCAATAAAATAGCAGCCAATAGTTATTGAGTCCAATTTTCTTTCATTTGGCTTGTAAGGCCTAGCCTTAGCTGGACAACGTCAGATGTGAAGATGTTTAATACTAGGCTTCTTTATTGTCCACAACTCATAAGAGGTTTTAGCTACTGCTTTACTAGGTACCCTATTAAGGATATAAGCTATAGTCGTTAGTGCCTCACCCCCGAAGGATTCTAGTAGAGAAGAATGACTAATCATACTTTTTACCATATCCTTAAGTATTCTATTTCGTCTTTCTGCTACACAATTTATGTTGGGTTTTCCTGACATACTGTATTGTGGGACGATTCCACATTCCTTTAGGTATTTGGAAAAGGGTCTTGGACGTTATTCACCTGATCCATCATATCTGTTATAGTATTTGTTGGAGTTAGAAAACATGCAACAAAAGAAAAACGGATAATTAAGCATTATAATCCATTAATTTTGGCTCAAATTTAAATATGCTCATAAAATACAAAGTGAGTTTCATGACAAACCTTTGAAGAACACCTTGAATCACGAAGCTCAGCTGCAATCTTCTTGAATTCAACTTGTGAACCACCTCAAGGTCTTCCCAATTATCCTCTTGCTGCCTCTGAAGATTTCTAATTTTCGAGTAGAAAACTTATCTTCAACCTTTGAAGATCTTCAGCCTAATCCACCTAATTTCATGCTAAATTCCACTCAAATTCTTTAATATATATTGCATGACAATCATGAAAGAACCATTGTTGCATGAATTGCAGCTCATGCTAGGATTAATTACTGAATTTGGAAGTGGAAAATGTGTAAGCTAGTTGGAAATGGAAGTGGGAAAATGCCAACTTTTCCATTTCCAATTTTCTTCTTCTTTTTCTTTAAATTTGTAATCTCAAATTACAACATAATTTCAGTTTTTAATTCAATAATTAAAATTGAAATTGTATTTAATTTTACAAAAAATAATTTAAAATTAATTTTTCTAATAAAATTAATAATTAATAATTAATTAAACAATTTAATTAATTCAATTAATTTAATATCAAATATTAAATTAATTTAATACTAATTCCACTATCATGAATCCCTATTCATGAATTTAATATTTAAATCATATTTAAATATTAATCGATTCTCCAATTTCGTTTAATTCCAAAATTAAACGCGTAATTCTATCTCGTATAATTACTAATTTCCTTAATTGTCATTCGAATGTTTCAAATCAACTTATCACGCTACTCCAAGGTTAATCTATTTACGAGCTAGTAGGGGGACCTCTGGACCTACAGATCATGGGTTCCAACGATCCGATATTAATTGGCTAAACTCTTTACACCAAATTAATCCCCATTCATTAACTATTGAGTCACTCCATTAAAGCCCATAGTTGCACTCCCCTCACTATAGATATATTAGTAATATAACCCTTCACAGGTTGTTCGTAATAATGAATGAGAGAAATGTTTGTTTTACCCCCGAGATTACCTCTTGTTCCTTTAGTCCCACTGATACTCTAATAAACAATTGATTTGTGATCCGATCAACAAACTGAGTCCCTCTAGGGCCAATGAGAGGGTGGGGCCCCTTGTTTAAGACCCAGAGTCAACACTTAAGAGAACAATCTCTTTACTATCCCTGAAAGTGGGTAGGAGTAAATTTTATCTTGCACCTTATGTCTCCAGCTATCTACCCGGTCTTACCCCTGAAATTGAGGTTTATTGAGCCAACGCTATTGAGTCAACCCTCACCTATGCAAATCTAAGGATAATCTCGTATAAACAGGATTTCATAGTTAGTTCAAGATTAAGGTCAAGTTACCTAGGTCATCGCTTTGAAATTATCAGTCTTAAACAGTAAATAGTGTTAGAAAGTAAGAGTGACTAATTTTGTAGTTCGATCTTGTATAAACCCATTGCACAGGACACCTCCACTTCTTATGTCATAACATGTACGAATTAGGATTACATCGTCTGTAGCACTTTACAATTTCTTATAACAATTACGGAGTAGGTCACATCCAATAGTGTTACCAGAATAAGGCACCCAACCTCATTCATATACTATGGATCATTTTGACTATTTACTCGAACCTGATCCACTTTTATGTCTCCACATATAGTTCAAGTACTCAGGTAATAGTCATGAATCTTGTAGGTTATTGGATTTCTAAAACGAAATAAGCAATATATTTTCAATAACGACTTATTAAATTTTTAGAAATAAGCTTTATTGTTTACAAACCACGAGTTTTAGAACATAAAACTTAAAAAACTCCCATTTGGACTAAAACTCTAGCGGTAACTTATATATCTATATATATAAAACCGAGTTTCTGAGTTTTATAGAGAAATACAATAAACTAGGGCATCTCATACCCATGGTTTATCATTCGGTATCTCATATCTGATATTTCTCCCACTTGCCTTAGGTTATTAATCTAGTATTCCTAGTCTTCCTAGGAGATTCTCTAACACTTTAGCCGAGAGAATCGTTGTAAACAAGTTAGTGTACAATAGACTTCTTATTAAGCTATATGGGAAATACATCTTATTCTTAGTAATGATCAGGAAGTCACATTTTTCTCCCACTACATTGAGGTACTCTCAACTCTTTGAGTAAGATGCATTTGACCTGTCAAAACAACTCTTATTATAGCAGTGTTAATTCAATGACTCTTTATTGATTTATGCATTTTTTATGGAAACAAATAATATAAGGTGATCTTAAAGACCATTCTAATGATATTGAGAAACCAATCTAAGGCAATTAGAAAGTTTGACATTGGATGTGAAGTTCTATCAAATAGACCTAGAGATCTTTAAGCTTTCTATACTTTGATCTAATCGAAGTATTTCAGTTTTAGTTTACCTAATAAGTTTTGTATACTCTGAACGTCTCAAGTGTTCTAAACTTATTATTTAGGTTAAATAACTATTTGCCTTAATTGATTTCTAGCTGTTTTAAATATCTGAATATTTGCAAATGGCATTTAACTAAGTTTGGTTCTTTAACAGAAGTTGTTATGAGATAGAACATACATAATTTTTGAAAATGAACATTTCATTTACAACAAAATATATACATTTTGTTCTTTACAAGATAACAAAAGCAGGTAAAATTATCTTCAGACAGGAACATCTCCCACTGGTTAAGCTGAGCAAGCGGTCCTTAGGAACTAGTTTGCGTGTTTTGCTTTCTCAACTCTCTTCTCAGCAAGGTACTGAGGGCAATTCCTCTTCCACTGCCCTTCCTTGTTGTAGTGGAAACACTTCACTTTGTCTGCAACGTTATTCTTGCCTTTCTTCCCAACGGGTTTCTTCTTCCCTTTGCCTTTGCTTTTCTTAACAGTAATACTCTTATTTTGTGAAGAGGAAGCAACATCAGGCTTTTTGGAGGACGTTCCTCTCTTCTCAGTGGTAGTAAAGTTTACTTCAAATTCTAGACCTTTAGCTCTCACTATTGTATGGTAATCTTGTAGCTCATTCAGAAGAGTAGTCAAGTTGTATTCAATTTTATTCATTAATGCGTTCGTACAGAATTGCAGAAAACTATTCGGAAGAGATTCCAGAATAAAACCGACTTGACTTCTCTTGTCAACGACCATGCCATTTACTTCCGCCACATTGAAGTGGACCATTATGTTCAGGACATATTCATGAACAGAGGCCCCCTCTTTCATGCGACAGTTGTAAACGTACTTGATGACATCATGCCTTAGAGAGAAGAACGGTTGCCCAAACATCCCTCGTAGAGATTCCATAATCTCTTTGGTAGTACCTATATCCTCATGTTTCTTCGCCAAGACCCCATATATGCTGGCAAGGATATAAGCATGGGTTTTATTCACCCTGGTCCATCTTTCGTACGTATCCTGAGCAGTTTGGTTTACGGTAGAGCTTGGAATGGGAGGACAATCCTCTATTAAGACAAACCGTAAATCATTTATCACCAGTATAGTATTCAAATTTGATTTCCAGGTTGCATAATTATCCCCTATCAGTTTATCAGATACCAACAATTGTACTAGTGCACTCGTCATTTTGAAAAATATAAATAAAATATAAGTGAATAGCTTTTTAAATCCAATCAAGTTTTAGCAAAGTAATAATATACCTAAGATTATTTTTTCAACGATACTACAGCAAGACATTTTGGACTAAACACTATCTCGAGAATAACTCATATTTCGATAGTCATTTAGCTACCATTTTTTGCCAGAATTTACTAACTCTTTAGTAACTTTATAAGTGTAACCCCCTATTTTAAGACCTCAGAATTTCGATTCCAACGATGATCCCCAAGTTGGAAAGTCAAAGTAGAAACTGACTTTAGAAATCTTATCCATTTCTGGAGTTTGAGTTGTTCTGAATACTATATTAAAACCCCCTGAGGGGATAGCCATCGTTAAATGACTAGCAAGGCCGACTTAAAGATGAAAAACATGCACAACATAGGAATCTCATGGTTCAAACCAACAGAAGAGACCATAGGATATGTTGACACATATCCTTCACCCATTTACTATGAATGACTTCCCCGATTCACTTTGGTCTTGATCTATGACGAACACTTTCCAAATGGAGGTCACTCCCAGGGTGACATAAAGTGTTGCATGGATCTTATGGTGGGAATTATATAGGGACGTGAGAATTGAAATCAGTATGTCATATATTTGATTTTCCATTAAACAACTTCCTCTCATTCACCATGATCAATTCACGCAAACACTTTTCAAATGGAGGTCACTCCCAGGGTGACACGAAATGCCGCATGAACCTTACAGTGTGAATATCTTAAGAACGTCAAAATTTAAAAATCGAAACATCACATTTGATTTTAAAGTGAATAACTTCCCCCATTCATCAAAATCTCGATTCATGTAAACACTTTTCAAATAAAGGTCACTCCCAGGGTGACACAAAGTGCCACATGAATTTCGATTGTGAACTCTTAGGGATGTGAGAGCTAAAAATATATCATATATGTTTATTAATCTCTAATTAAAGCGTTCTAACATAACGTATACGTTTTTTATTTTCACTGAATTGTTCTAATAGCATATCATATATGTTATTAAACTCCCACTGAAGTGTTCTAACGATTAAACAAGGTATTTGTTTCTTGGGCTTGTTTCAGCTAATTAAACAACCTAAGTGTAGGTGTTTATCCAAGTAAATGTTTATATTTGGATTTAACCTACAATGTCTCGGTGATAAATCAGTTTTAAAATCTCCCACCGCTCATGTATTGCTCATAAAACCGGTTAGCAACGCTCAATAATTCAGCCATAATCCCCAGGTAGGAGGTGTTCCGTAGATCGTCAACTTAAATACCTCCAGCCTTTGACAGGATTATATATCGATTGAGTTTATAACCTGAGTTTTACAAGTTTAACGACCTATTTTAACTATTGAAACGAGTGGTTAACCTATGAGCATGCTGTTGTTCTTTGTTATGAATTTTAAATGTCTAACCCAATTTTATAACAATTTACAAAATTTTTAGACATGCTAAACATCCACAACATACATCAAAGATTGCCTGCCCGATTTTCACTCCAATCTCTTTATTATATTGCAGATTAACATGCAAAGGAGAGAGTTGCATGAGTTGCAGCTCATGCTTGGAGAAGAAAAGGCAAAGTGAGTGCATTCTTGTGTGAGCTACTGAAGAGATGGATAATGGAAAATTAACATTTTCCATTTTTGTGTTTTGTTTTTTTCTCTTTTTCAATATTATCATAAAATCAAAAATTGATTTTATAAAATCTATTTTGATTTAAAAAAATGAAAATTTTAATTAATTTCATAAATTAATTATTAAATAAAACTTAATTAATTTAATATAAAATATTAAATTAATTTTAACACATATCCATCTTTATATATTTAAATCATATTTAAATATATAAATTCTCCTATTTCGTTTAATTCTCAAATTAAACATGTAATTATATCTCATATATTTACTAATTCTTTTAATTCAAATTTGAACATTTCAAATTAACTTAGCACTCTATTCTAGAGCTAGTTTGTTACAAGCTAGTAGGGGGACCTCACGGACCTACAGATCATGGGCTCTAACGATCCGAAATTAATTGGCTAAACTCATTAGACCATATTAATCCTCATGCGTTAACTAATGGGTCACTCTACTAAAGTCCATAGTTGCACTCCCCTCACTGTAGATATATTATGTCCACATGATTTAACCATAATCAGCAAGTTGAACTTTCACAGGTTGTTCGTAATAACGGCTGGGTCAAATATCTATTTTACCCCCGAGATTACGTTTTATTCCTCAAGTCCCTACTGATCCTCTAATGAACAACTGGTTTGTGATCCAATCACTAAACCAAATTCTCTTAGCCTAGTGAGAGGGTAGGGCCCCCTTGTTCAAGACCTAGATTCAGTACTTGAGAGAACAACCTTTCTTCTATCCCTAAATGAGGTAGGTGTAAACTTCGTCTTGCAGCCTATGTCCCCAACTATCTATCCAGTCTTACCCCTGAAATGGGAGTCTTATTGAGCCGGCGCTGTTGAGCCAACCCTCAACTATGCAAATCTAAGGGCAATCCCGAATAAACAAGAGTTCATAGTTAGCTTAGTATCAAGATCGAGTTACCTAGGTCATCTAGGCGAAATAGTTAGTCTTAAACAGTAAACAATGTTATAAAGAAAGAGTGATTTATTTCTTGGTCTTGATCTTATGCAAACTCATTACATAGGACGCCCCCACTCTTCATGTCATAACATGTACGAATTAGGATCACATCGTATGTAGCACTTTACAACTCTTTGTAACAACTACAGAGTAGGCCGCATCCAATGGTGTTACCAGAATAAGATACCCAACCTCATCCATGTACCATAGATCATTTTCACTATTTACTCGAACTCGATCCACTCTTATGTCTCCACATAAAGTTCAAGTACTCATACAATAGTCATGAGTCTTAGTTTACTGGATTAGACTTTCGTACAATTTATGAAATCAATAACAAGTATATTGATTATAGAAAATGTTTATCATTTTACAAACTGCGAGTTTTTAGGACATAAAACCCAACAATGCTAGGATTAATGACTGAATTTGGAAGTGGAAAATGTGTACGCTAGTTGGAAATGGAAGTGGGAAAATCCCAACTTTTCCATTTCTAATTTTCTTCTTTTTTTCTTTTAATTTGTAATTACTCAAATTAAAACATAATTTTAGTTTTCAATTCAATAATAAAAATTAAAATTGTATTTAATTTTACAAAAATTAATTTAAAATTAATTTTCTAATAAAATTAATAATTAATAATTAATTAAACAATTTAATTAATTCAATTAACTTAATATCAAATATTAAATCAATTTAACACTAATTCCACTATCATGAATCTCTATTATTCATGAATTTAATATTTAAATCATATTTAAATATTAATCGATTCTCCAATTTCGTTTAATTTCCAAATTAAATGCATAATTATATCTTATATAATTACTAATTCCCTTAATTGTAATTTGAATGTTTCAATCAAATTCTCACCCTACTCCAAGGCTAATCCATTTACGATCTAGTAGGGAGACCTCGTGGACCTACAGATCATGGGCTCCAACGATTCGAGATTAATTGGCTAAACTCTTTACACAAAATTAACCCCCATTTGTTAACTACTAGGTCACTCCATTAAAGCCCATGGTTGCACTCCCCTCACTGTAGATATATTATGTCCACTCTATGTAATCATGATTAGTAAGTTAACCCTTCACAGGTTGTTCATAATAACGGCTGGGTCAAATGTCTATTTTACCCCTGAGATTACCTTTTGTTCCTTTAATCCCATTGATCCTCTAATGAACAATTGATTTGTGATCCGATCAACAAACCGAATCCCCCTCTGGCCAACGAGAGGGTGAGGCCCCTTGTTCAAGACCCAGAGTCAACACTTAAGAGAATAACCTCTTTACTATCCCTGAAAGTGGGTAGGAGTGATTCCATCTTGCATCTTATGTCTCCAGCTATCTACCCGATCTTACTCCTGAAATGGAGGTTTATTGAGCCAGCACTATTGAGCCAACCCTCACCTATACAAATCTAAGGATAATCCCGTATAAACAGGAGTTCATAGTTAGCTCAGGATTAAGGTCAAGTTACCTAGGTCATCACTTTGAAATAGTCAGTCTTAAACAGTAAACAGTGTTAGAAAGTAAGAGTGATTGATTTCGTGGTCCAATCTTGTACAAACCCATTGCACAGGACACCCTTATTCTTTATGTCATAACATGTACGGATTAGAATCACATCGTCTATAGCACTTTACAACTTGTTGTAATAACTACAGAGTGGGTCACATCTAATAGTGTTACCAGAATAAGACACTCAACCTTATTCATATACTATAGATCATTTTGACTATTTACTCGAACTTGATCCACTTTTATGTCTCCACATATAGTTCAAGTTCTCATGTAATAGTCATGGATCTTTTAGGTTATTTGATTTCTAAAACGAAATAATCAATATATTTTCAATAATAACTTATTGAATTTTTAGAAATAAGTTTTATTGTTTACAAACCACGAGTTTTAGGACATAAAACCCAATAGTATTCATCACTACAATCAGATTTGACAACCTTAATTTTCTTTCCAAGTTGAAGTTTAACTTCAGCTTTAAAAGACTTGAAAATGTCCAAAGATTGACACTTCTCATGAATTAAATATAGGTACCCATATCTTCAATAGTCGTCTATGAACATAATAAAATATTGTTGTCCATTCCAAGAAGCCATGGGGAATGGACCACAAATGTCTGTATGTATTAGTTCTAAGATGTTTGAGCATCTGCTGGCACTTAATTTTCTTATATTTGTCTGTTTTCCCTTGATACATTCCCCACAAACAATTAAGTTACTTAAATCAAGAGAATCGAGAATTCCATCTGACACAAGTCTTTGAATTCTCTATTTAGAGATGTGACCTAAATGCTTGTGCCATAACATAGCAGAATTCTTATTTAATTTATGCTTTGTACCACGTGAATTAGATAAGAGGATCTTGTTAAATGAAGCAAGAGAATCAAGCATATATAGATTATCAATTAAAGAACCGATACCAATAAACTTGGAATCTTGAAAAAGACTTTTATTATTTCCAAAAGTACAAGAAAAACCAAATTTGTCTAATGGAAATAGAAACTAAATTCCATCTAAATGACGATAGAACAAAAGTCTTATTCATATCCAAATAACAACTAGTTTTTAATAGTAATCTAAAATTTCCAATAGCTTCAACTGGAACTGCTTTGCCATCACCTATATAGACGAATCTTTCCGCATCACTTGGCGGCCGACTCCGCAGGCAACCCTGCATTGATATACTTATGTGAGTAATAGCACCAAAATCTACCCACCAAGTATCTGTAGGTACAAAAGCTAAATTAACTTCAGAATAAACTAAAGTAAGAAGTTTACCCTTCTTTACATGCCACTTGCCGTACTTGGGACAATCTCTTTTGATGTGACCTTTCTTTTTACAAAAGAAACAAGGATTTTCAGTAGCTTGTTTTGTCACATCTCCTCCCAGATTACCCTTTTAACCTAGATAGAAGTGTGACTGTAGTAGTTACCAACCCTTTAGATGGAACTTATTGTCCTCTATCTTGCTAAACCTGTTTTAGAAACTTTGAAGTGCACACAAACATACAATCATTAAGTAAACAACTTACAACAATCGTACATCAAAAGAGTTCCACACTCTAGTTAACATGACATACACATGTGCATTACAACTACCAGTGGGACCCAACACTCTAAACTAGTCCCTGTATGAACAAGACATGTGTACATCTATTTACAGAACAACACCTAAAATTTTTCTCAACTGGATTCCTTGAGTGGCAGAACAACATCAGAGTTACCTTTTAGAGAGTTGACCGCCACCTGGGGAGGGAAAACATTTAAAATGAGGTGAGCTACTTGTCTGGTGAGTGACTTACTCATAAGCATAACATAAATCTCATGCTTAAATTGAAAACTAGTAAATAAAAACTGAAACTAAAAATTGGCCAAGAAAACAATTATAAAATTTAAAACATAACACAACATTCTCCAAGTACAATGGGAACCTTTTTGTAAGTTGGGCTGAGGTGGGAACCTTTTTAGGTTTTACGTCCTAAAACTTGTGGTTTGTAATACTCGTTGTAATACTCGTGGTTTCTGTCCTAAAACCTTTATGTTCCTAAGCTCATAAATTCTATCAATTTAGGATTAGAAATGTTGTAAGCTAATCTGATCCTCAATTGAGAGAGAAATCTTTTGTTCAACTATCAACCGTAAACCTAGGCTGAGGTGGGAACCCTTTTGTTTAACACCTTACAATCAATGCTGGGAAAGAGTTACTACAAGAAAAAGAAGTTCTCCCGACGCCTAAATAGAGCGTCGGGAGTTAGGTCGTTGGGAGAGACGGTCTCTCCTGACAAAGTAAAGGCCCGTCGAGAGTTCCCGGGAACTCTCGACACCGTAAAGATGCGTCAGAAGTTCCCCGGGGAACTTCTAACGCATGAAACCGGCATCGGACGATTAAAAGAGTTTCATTACCACCCGTATTAAAGTTTGAACGTGTTGTGGATGTTTATTGATATAACATTTCAATGTTTTTGTTTTATTGTAGAATGCTGTTCAGAGATGAGCTACGACAATGTTTTTGTTTTTGTTTCATTACCACTCGTGTTCGAGAAGTGTTCTAGATGTTGTTTTGATTTTACTTCTTTTATGTATTTGTGATATGAATGTTTATCGACTTCGTTTGGATATTGTAATTTCTAGTATCGACTTCGTTTGGATATTGTAATTTTTTATTTACTTGTTATAATATGGACTTCATTTTCGTTTTTACGTTATGTGAATCTTTATTTGGTTTAATATGTTTTACAGGTTTTCAGATCAAATTTTAAAAAATTACAAACGATATATTAAATTTTAATATCCCCACGCATATAGGATCTCCCAATGCACTTTAAAACAATGTCGACGTATACGTGGTGTGTCAAGAGTTCACAGAAATACTAATGTCATATATTAGGTGTCGGTAGTTCCAAGAACTCCCGACGCACTACATATATGTTAGGAGTTCTCCCATAACTCTCGACGGCGTTTAAAAGTGTGTCGGGAGATCATCTCCCAACGGGTTTCTCTCAACCAAACTCCCGACGATTGTTTATGCATCGGGAGAGCCTCGCCCGACGATTTTTCCACACTTTCCCGATGAATTGTGACGTCGGGAGAAGTTCAGATTTCTTGTAGTGAGTTCTATGGCTCGATCCATACTGAACTAAATAATCCGTCATACGTGAACGCAAAGCAAACTGGATCCTGACGTCAAGGATAATAATTGAAGTAGGACACCACTGCTTATTACTGAAACTGAGTGAGCTATTCCGATACCTTCTCCAAGTACTTCAGTATCAAAATCATCATATAACTAAAACTGGGTAGTACAACTCAAATACCTTCTCCTAGTACTTTAGTATTAAGCTGAGTATACCTTATAAGAAAACACTTTCATAGAAAGGCTTACTGAGCACATGGAGTCATAAAACATAGCATTTATGAGAACATTGTTTCTAACGCATGCTCATAAATATTAAAAGCACATAAGCTTTATCATAATAACAAGTACTGGTAACTTTTAAATATGCTTTAAAATATTTAGAAAACTAGCATGCGTTAATGAGCTTAGGAAAACTTGTTTGCTTCGAATCTTAATGTAAAATAACTAGCATGAGAAATAACCTTCGCTGAAACATGGATTTCTAAAATATTTAGAAAATAATCATAATCACTCACAGTCTTTGGGCAATCCTTTTAAGATTGATGAGCTTCTCCTATTGTTGTTAACCCTATCGACATGAACAACATGCTTTACCTATTAACATTGGCCTTCTTGTGAGGTTATCTTCCCTTAATGAGCTCAAAATGTATTCTAGTATAGGGTGCTTTCATCTTAATGCATACCTTAGGCGTTCAACACTTAGAGATTTCTTTGGACTTAAACCTTAACTATGCGACCAACATACATCACCAACGCATACACACTACACTAATGCATGTCCTAGGCACCCCATCTAGCCGATCATCAATGTACACACTACCTCTTTTACGCCCATGCCTTCAACCCATGCTCGCACAACTTATTGTATTGCTCAATGCATTCCTCATGCGCTCGTCCAGTCGCGCGCCCACACACTCCAGCGCAACCTTTTGCCTAGTGCCTTGTGCACCTGCATGCACAGCCCCACTCGCTCTGCTGCACAGTTCAATTCCCACACAATGTTCTTTTGTGCTTACAGCTTCAGCTTGCGCTACGCGGTTTAATGCATCTCAACGTATCCTTGTGCCCAGCCCAACACATCCTTTGCATGCAACTTAGCTCTTTGCACACATGTTCACCAGCATCATTGTCTAGCCCTTCAAACTGCTTGCTTTCTCAATCTAAGTAGCTGCCTTAAAATTTGAGCTTAAAATTCCTCGTGATTTGGCCAGAAACTTCAAATCTTCACCACTGGCCCAGATTTACCAGAGAGCTCGACGACCTTTCTGCAATTTGTTTAGTTATCAGCTCAATTCCTTTTGAATTTCTTTCTGGAACTCTACCTCATTAACTAGACTTATTCATCTTTCAGATGGCTTTGGAATCACTTCATTTGCACGAGTAGAATGCTAAAAACATCCTTATGAATTCAGCCCTTCCTATTTATACTAAAATTTTCATGCTCAACTTAAGTCTTAGGCTACCACCTCCACCTTAAATGGATTTTAATTCATCTAATCTCAACAGTTGGCCACCTTATTCAGTGATTAAGCTGGAAGCTTCCCCTTCAACGCATAGCTTTTGTCATCAACATCCTTCAACGTATAACTTACCTTTGAGCCAACGCATATCTCCTATGGTCACATACTCTTAACCATTTCCTTGCCCCAAGTCCAACGCTTCAACATGCCTATTGCGAAAGGCATTTCCTTTCCATCGCATCTCCTAGCTCTTAATCTCGCAAGGTTCAATCATCGCATGCCCCCCAGCAACGCATGGCAAGGTCTTGGCCAACGCACATCAACTAGCTAGTGCCCATGCCAATGCCAAGTCTTGCTGCTCAAACCCATTGCCTATCAACGCCCATCCTTGTCATCACCTAGCACACATATGGCCGCAAGCCTCACTAACCTCTACAAACCTTTGGCTGCCGCACAACCCTTATCAACACATGGTGTCTTCTTGCGTCCAACACTATAGCTTGACTCCTTGGCTTGCAACATCATTGCCTCAAGCCACGCCTTGCCTCCCAGAGCTTAAGGCCTTTAAGGCTCTTGTGCGCACATCCTTGCACCATGCCGCGTAACCCAATCCATACTAATCTCTGAACAAGCTTGGTTGGTGCATGCCTATGCCCAATGCATGGCATCTCACTCGGCCAACACTTAATCATTTTTCTCCATGTGACATACCCTTTAACTGCTCACTAACCTCTTAAGAGCATGGTTGTTGCTCACTTCACGACCTTCAATGCATGGCTACTTACCTTCCACACTTAGCCATCAAATGAGCTTGCCTAACCTCTAATGACAAGATTATCGCCCACTAAGTCTTTTCATCACGCCCATGGCATCCAACGCCTAACTCTATACTTAGCCAATTTCCACACTTGCTAGGCCTACACCTAACTACTCAAGAGCTAAATCTTGCAATACCTAGAATCTCCTTTCATCATTCTTCCTATTCTTCAACTTTTCCCTATAAATTAACATTAACTCATATTTTAACCCACTCATCCTACTAATCGCATTCTTAAACATACTTGGGTAGGGAAAATAGGGTTCAAGGTTTACATGTTTCGTTTATTCCTTGTTTTTATTATTTTGAGATGTTCCTTCTATAGCATCCACTAATTCCCTTTTTTCTTATCACGAGAGCCTATTGCCAAATGAGCACTTCTTGTCCTTTCTCTCTTAATCCCATCTTCTTCTTGCACACATTGTGAGATAAGTTCATTAATACTCCATTTATCCTTCTGAGTATTATAGCTTATCTTAAATTGAGTGACTTGTGCAGGAAGAGAGATAAGTGCCAGATGCACGAGTAAATTTTCATTTATCTCGATATCAAGTGCCTTTAATTTACCTGCGAGATTGGACATTTCCATAATGTAATCCTTTATGTTTCCATTGCCCTTATACCTCATAGAAGTTAAAGAAGTCAAAAGACTACTTACTTCCCCCTTTTTCATTTTTAGCAAAATATTTATCAATTTGAGCAAGAAACTTATTGGCATTTTCATTTTTCGTGATAGAACCCCGAAAAAACTCCGGAATAGAGTGCCAAATGACCATCAAACACATGCGATTTGACTATTTCCACTTCTTTATATTAGTCGTATTCGACTGTTTCTCAGTAAAAGTAGGTTTATTAGTCCTTAATGCAAGGTCCAAATCCATAAACTCGAGAAGTATCTCTAGGCTTTTCTTCCAAATCTTGAAGTTCGATCCATTCAACTAAGGGATTGAACTCAGATTTCCAGATACTTTGAGTAAGATCAATTGAAACAATAAACAACAAAACATATACTTACAATTAAAATATAACAAAATAATTTCACATATGTGGTGAGCCCCTTTAACAAGATACCTAACACAACATTGATGTCCAACCTTTGGGCAAAAACACCAACTATAAATGGTACTCTCAACATAGTAATCAAAGTATTGATAATAAACTCTATCAAAAAATAATCTTTCTTTGGATCGACTATTTTTCACATGAGCAATCCTTGTAATTGCCACATACTCATTACCACATGCATACCCACAATTTGACTAAATAATTATCTTCCTTTGAGCCGATATTTATCCGCATAAATTCATGAATATATACTTCTTATATTTCATAATTAAACCGATCTAAATAATAGAGGCTACTTTGGTAACATATTATTTTTTACCAATTCAATAAAAAATATAAGGCACAATAATATAATAATATTATTATACACAAATAAAGGAGGAAGAACACCAAATAGTCTTTACCAATATTCACTTAATAATTGCATACACATAATACAATTAAAGCAATTGCCAAATCATCAATCAAATTTAATTTTAAATTTACTAAAAGATCAATAAAATTTAAAATTAAATTTACCACATTATCAATCACATTTAAATTTAAATTCACCAAAAAATCAATCAAAGTTAAATTTAAATCCACAAAAAAAAATCAATCAAATTTAAATTTAAATTTACCACATTATTAACCAAATTTAAATTTAAATTCACTAAAAAAAATAAATTTATATTTAAATTTAATTTTACTAAATTGATCTAATAAAACACATTTAATCCTATTTAGGGATTGAAAAAAATCCCAATCTTTTAACTTTCGCAACAATTATAGCTAGGGAAAGCAAATTCAATTCCAGAAAAATTCATGACGTAGAAACAATGACAAACAGCATTTAATGACGTACAAAATATGACGAAAGTAGAACCTGTACAGAAACCTCTCGATTCTACACTCCGAATCCCAATTTTCACTTATGTTTGAGTCTTTTTTCACAGGAAAAAAATTTTCATAAATGAAACAAACTTACAAGACTCAATTTACAAACAATTTGCCCAAAATAGCGGGTCCAAACAATGATTGTCTCATCATTAAATTGTAAATCTATGATGCCAAAAACCAAGAATATCTATTATGCAAACCTCAAACTTTTCTTTACCGAATAATTGAATCATAACCAACAGTAAACAATAAAAGATCCTACAATCTAGCATGAAATTCAGGCTCTGATACCACTTGTTAGCATAATTATTTTATATCTATATTGAATAGATAAACTCTAGGATCATTCATGTCAAATTTTCAAGAATAAATAACTTATCGAATTCTCTTGAGAAACTAACAATAGCTTCAAGATGATGATAGATGACTATGGTCTTCTTCAACCAAAACTCTGAATCCCCTTAATGGGATCTCTCTAGATGGGATTCAAGAAAGACTGAGTGTTTATTATTTTAGTAATTAGGGACCATAGCCTAAGGTCTCTTTATATACTAGTTCAATCAAGGTTCCCATTAAACTCTAATTAACTAGGAATGAGCTTCTACCTATTAAGTCCATACTCAATTAGAAATCTAGGGCCTTAATTAATAAGATCATATAATATGACCTAATCTAATAAAATAACCCAATGTGATAAATTATTAATCCACATACATGCCCAATATTTTAATTAAACATATTATTATTTAAATATGTAACATTTATAGTTTGATGAAATATTCAAGTTAAGTAATATCGATTAAGTTAAATTAAAGTTTAGTCCCTAAACTTTTGGTTTTATATCTATTTGGTCCTAAACTTCAAAATGAATTTTAAAATACATCAAAAAGAATCTTAAACTTTTAATTTTGTGTCAAATGGTACCTAGAATTTTCAATTTTGTGACTTATAGGTCATAAAATTAATTGACATCTTTCAAAATTAACGGACTTATAAGACACAAAATTGAATGTTCACAGTCTAACTGACGTAAAATTAAATTATTCTTTTATCTACTTGATCAATTAATTTTTTTCTAAAAATTAGTATAAGTCAAAGACTAATTGGATATTTTTTAAATTCAAGTATCTGTTAGACATGAAATTGAAGATTAAACATCTCACTAATTTTTTTTTTAAAGTTCAGTGACCAATTAAATACAAACTTGATATTAAAATTTAGAAACTAAATTTATAATCTAATCTAGTTCATAAATAAAATGCAATCTAATGTAGTTCATAGCTAAATTGAAAATGTGAAAGTACGTCATCTATAATAGAATTATATTTTCAAACAAGGACAAAAATATTTTTACCATTCTTAAACTCATAGATAAGTTTAAATTAAAAGTAAATTAAAAGAATGGGACCAAACAAAAAGTTAAAAAAGCGTACTTCAACAATTTTGAACTTGAGTTGCGACCACAGGAGGCATACCCAGTACACATCCAACAGCCACTAAAGCAAACATGTCACTTTAATTAATTGTAGCTAAAATATACATATAGTTGTGAATTTGAAGAGTACAATAGGAACACGTATGATAATAAAATATAATATAATATCAAAATAAATAAATATTAAATAAATATAATATAATATATAAATAAATAAAATAAAACACAATAACAAAATGAGAAATGAGAAAATTCTCAAATTTCTCTACTTTCTCCAATTTGTATGGAATTTGTTCAATGTGTGTGTAATTTTAAGATCCACCAAATGTCACTATTTATAGGCAAAGTGATACGTAGGATGTGGACTTACATAGATACCAAACATGAATAATAATAAGGCACATGGACAACATAAAGGGTGACACATGGCTTTTGGGACACTAAGCAATGGACATCTATTTATTATTATAATATTCATAATACTCCCCCTTAGATGCCCATATATATATATGAAATATGCCTCGTTAAAACCTTACTAGGAAAAAATCCTAGTGAAGGAAAAACAGTACATATTTCATATAATATATACTCCTAAAAGAATACAATATATTTACTCCCCTCATGAAAACATCAATTAAGATCTCTGAGTCGCCACATCTAATTTTGTGCACCAATTTTTCAAAAGTTGTAGTTGGTAATGCCTTTGCAAATAAGTTTGCCAGATTATCCTTCAAACAAATTTGTTGTACAGTGATGTCGTCATTTTCTTCAAGATCATGAGTGTAGAAAAGCTTCGGTGAAATTTGTTTTATTCTATCTCTTTTAATATATCCTCATTTGATTTGAGCTATGTAAGCTGTGTTGTTTTTGTATAATATTGTTGGAAGATTTTTATTAGAAGATAAGTCACACGTTTCACGAATGTGTTGAGTCATTGACCTTAGCCATACACATTCTCGACTAGCCTCATGAACTGCGAGAATTTTAGCATGATTTGAGGAAGTGGCCGTTATAGTCTGCTTCACCGATATCCATTATATAGCAGTTCCTCCACATGTGAACAGATAACCTGTTTGAGATCTAGCTTTGTATGGATCAGATAAATATCTAGAATCTGCATAACCAACTAGATATAAATTTGGTTTATTTGAATAAAACAAACCCATATCGATTGTTCATCGAAGATAACGGAGTATAAGCTTAATTTCGTTCCAATGTCTTTTTGTAGGAGAAAAACTATATCTAGTTAATAAATTTACTGAAAATACAATATCTGGTCTTGTATTATTAGCAAGATACATAAGTGCACCAATAACACTAAGATATGTGTTCTATAATTGGAATGCCTCCGCAAAAATGATATGCGATGTCTTAATCACGCTACCCGATGATATATACGATGTTACAGAATTCACTGTAAAATGGGAATTGATGCGTTCATATAGTTAAGCGTGTCACAAGTTTTCTTGCGATGAAACCAAGTATAATTCCACCGCGAGTTTTTCAGAATGATCCGAGCTCGAACATGGGGATTTGTGATGTTTGTGCGACAATGAAGTGATATATGCGACCGTAAACAAATTAAGATTGTGAAGTGCTAAAGAGTAAAATGTGATGATAAATGAACAAATAGGTAAATAAATATGATATTGTGCAAGGTGAGCATGAGTGAATGTGCAAGTCTTGTGGATGGAAGCATAGAGTGAAAACGGGTTAGGGGAAAAGATTATCGCAAGTTTGTCAATCCTGTTGAGGACTCAACTAAAGTTCTGTCTTCCCTTGGCTTACACCTCTCGGTGATTGCCTACGTCACCATATTTCTATGATGATCAGGGACGAACGTTTCCAAATGCAAGGTTGTTTTTAATTCTAGAAATACTTCTTTCTTTAGTTAACATATTCTATCAACCTTCTTTCGAGAGGTGGATGCACTTCTACTCTCGTAGGTGAAAATGCCATTGAGTATATGTTAAATAAACTTAGTTGACTTCTTCAACATGGATTGACTCACTCGCTCAATTCTTCCCCCACACCCTAGAGGTTTAGTGACTTATGGTGAAAGAAATGAAGGATGAATGCATAATGGTGAACAGAGAGATGAAGATGAATATGATAGTGATATTAATTGGTAAAGATAAAGCATTTATTACAGAGATATGAATGAAAGAAAGAAAATGAACAAAAAACGATGAACAGAAAGTAAGAATAGTCAAGAGCTGTATGGCAATGTCTTAGCATGGATCCCAATCAGAGCTGCTTGCTTGCCAGCGCGATGGAGGGATAAGGTGGAGAACTTCTTTCTCAAGAGAGTTCTTGGGGGAAGAATCCTTGCACAGAACTTCTTTTTTGTCTCTTTTTCTGTGGTTCTCCTTGTGCTGAGTGTTGCTATTTATAGACTTTAGCACCTCTTGCCTCAATGGTTCCACTCTAAAAAGTTAGTTTTTCTTGTCGAGGCTTGGTGGGAATGTCCGCTTTATTCCACGTTCCATTTGTCAAGTTGTACATCAGAAAAAGCTGTATGATTTCAGAAATCCTCGAGAATGCGTCGATCTTTTTTTCCACGAGCAATTGTCGCATGCGGTGATACCCGTTACCTGCAAAACAAAGGTGTGGACATCTTTTTTGCCATCACAATGTGGTCAGCGGGTGTGTTTGCGATACTTTTACGCGTTTCTAAGCCAATTTTACTATGTTCGACGCAACTTTTTCTTTCTATTGCCGCATATTCTAAGTAAGATGATACAAATAACTTGTATTTCTACCAGTTATCAATATGGTACTTCAGGACTAATAAGTTCTTCATTATCTTCTCGAGGTCGAAATATATTTTTCTTTATATCCAATGAACGAACTTCATTGGATATAAAGAAATATATTTTTCTTTATTTCCTATATAAGTTGACTGATGAATAAATATTCTATCTGCTCCATGCTCAATTTACAAACCAAGGCAAAATTTTGTTTTTTCGAGATCTTTCATCTCAAATTCTTTCTTAAGATATTCGATTGCTTTTGAAAGCTCTTCAGAAGTTCCAATTATATTCAAGTCATCAACATATACAATTATAATAGCAAACTCTGATTGTGATTTCTTTATAAAAACACACGAACATATTGGATTATTTTGATATCCTTCTTTTAATAAATATCCACTTAGACGATTGTACCACATTTGTCCTAATTGTTTCAATCCATATAGTGATCTCTATAACTTTATTGAATACAATTCACGAGAATTTGATGTATATGCTTTAGGTACATTAAATCCTTCTGGGATTCTCATAAAAATATCATTATCAAGAGATCCATATAAATATGTTGTGGCTACATCCATAAGATGCATATCTAGACTTTTATACACAGTCAGGCCAATTAAATATCTTAATGTAATTGCATCCACCACTAGAGAATACATCTCCTCAAAATCAATACTAGGTCTTTGTGAAAAACCTTGTGCAACTAGTCTTGTTTTATATCTTGTTACCTTATTATTTTCATTTCTTTTCCTCACAAATACCCATTTGTATCCCACAGGTTTAACACCTTCTGGTATTTGGACTACTGATCCAAAAACTTGACGTTTTGAAAGTGAGTTTAATTCTGCCTTGATTGCTTCTTTCCACTGAAGCCAAACTTTTCTATGTCAACATTCTTCAACAGATTTTGGTTCAGGATCCTCATTTTCAGATATAATATCAAGAGCAACATTATACGCAAAAATATTGTCCATAATTATATTAGTTCGATTCCATCTTTTTCCTATCATAACATAGTTTATTGAAATCTCATTATTATCTTTAGGTATTCCACCTTCCTCACTAGTCATATCGAGGATTTCTTCATGGGTATTTACATCCTCAACCAAGTCTTTTTCACTATTAATTATTTTTCGTTTTCGAAGATTTTTATTTTTGGAACCCACTAGTATACCACGCTCCTGACATGTTCTAGACTCATTAGTGATAACTTGTTGTGTTGGGATATCAATTTTTGATGCAACATTTGTAGTTGGCATATGTGACTTAATTACTTTCTTTGCATCTATAAAGCATCTAGTAATTGATTTGCTATATTTTGCAACTTTAATAAATAAAAAAATGGAAATTGGGCGCATGTTCCTAGGTTTTGCTTTTTTGCAAACATGGCAAAAAACTTCCCCCTGAAAATTTAATTGCTATCTGATTTCTATATGATTGTTATGTGATTGCTATCTGATTTATATGTGATTGCTATGTGATTGCCACACCTGCAATTACAAAAAACTTGAAGTCATGGTTTTGGTTTCTTAAAATGTATTTGACATCCAATGAAATTTCCTTAAAATTAATCCCAAACTTTGAGCTCAGTTAATTTGGTACAGTGATAAGAAGGTGGAAATAGACATTGGTGATCCATCACTATAGATAAGTTAAAGAGAGTAAGTGCTTATAAGATGACTAATAGCTCTCGAAAAGAGTTATTTTTATGTCTTTAATCAAGGTTGCTTGTTATTTTTTAAATGGTTTAATATCTATTCTTGTAGAAATTTGAGCAAATCATGCACTTTAGAGTGTACATACCATTCGGGGTTGTTTCGGATCTATCAAAAGTGAAACTGGAAATCTGGGGATTCAAATGAGCAAAATGACGAAATTACCCCTTCATTCAAGCGTAGTGGCGTTTGCTATGAACTGCACTAGGTGCTTAAAGCCAGTAGTACGCCCAGGCGAGAGCGCTACGGTGCTACCCTAGAGTGCCACGACACTTGGGACTTTGACGCAAAATAAGCGCAATGCTAGTGCTCGGCAAAAATAGTCACTTTTCTTTATAATGACCATTTACTCTAAAGTAACCTAGAATAACTCAATCTTAATCCCGAGTTAGCTATTAACTCCTTTATTCGGGATTATCCTTTGATCTACATGGGTGAGAGTTGTCTAACAAAACTACTCAATAAGCCTTCTATTTTTGGGATTAGACAGGATAGATAGCTGTGGACATAGCCCTGCAAGATGGAATTCACTCCTACCCGTTTTAGGGTTAGCAGATAGGTTGTTCTCTTAATTGCTGATTCCAGGTCTTGTACAAACGGGACCCCGCCTTCTCATAATAGAGAGGGACATGATTCATAAGTAGTATTATGAATCAATTGTTCATTAGAAGGTTAGTGGGAACTTAAGGAACAAGATGTATTTACAGGGGTAAAATGATAATTTTGACCCAATTGTAATTACGAACGACCTGTGAAGGATCGACTTACTGATTATGGTTTACATGGACAGAAATATATCTACAGTAAAGAGAATGCAACTATTGAGCTATAGTGGTGTGCCTTGATAGTTAACAAATAGTAATTAATTCGGTTTAAGGAGTTTAACTGATTAATTACAAATCGTTGGAGCTCATGATCTGTAGGTCTATTAGGTCTCTCTACTAGCTCATAAATTGGAACAAAAAATTGAGTATTAATTGGATGAATTTTGCAATTAGGGTTTTGAATATGAAATGTTCAAATTCAATTTTAGGGTTTTTCAATTGATTGTATATGATACAATTAAAAATATTTAATTTAAATTAAATTAGAATGGAAAATCAATTAATATTTAAATTATGATTTAAATATGAAGTTGGTTTATATTGGTGAAATGGGTGTTTTATTAATTTAATATTAAGATATTAAATTAATATTCTTTTAATTAAAAAGTTTAATTAAAAATTAAAAAATTAAAAATAGTTTTATTTAAATTAATTATATAAAACTAATTTAAAAATAAAATGAAAGGATTTATTTGAAATCATGTTAGTGAATTTTTCCAATTTCTGGGAAAAATCCACTAACTTCATTTTAATGGTTTTTCACCAAAATCCAATTGAATTTTGCAATAACCACTAAGTAGGTGGTGCCATCCATGCAACCCTATTGGTTTACATGATTTCTATCTATATATAGAAGCTCAATGCAAAAAGATTATGGAATGATCTGAGTTTACTTGTTGGAGTGAAAATTCTGAAAACCCTACTAAACCCTCACTAGTTCATCCTCAATTCAGCTTGATTTAAGTGTTTCCACCACACATTCCTTCTTGAGCATAGTGGAGAAGATCTTGGTGATAGTCTTCTTGAAGATTCAAGCTCAATCTTAGTGAAATTCTACTGAATTCGTGGAAGAAATCTTCAAAGGTATTATGTGTTTCAAACCTTCTTATGAATGTCATATGAATAGCATGTTTAAAACTCAATTTAAATGTAGTTTAAGTCCTTATTGATTCTGAAGTCTTCTGTTGCATGTTATATTACTCCTTTAGTGCTCAAACCCAACTCTTGGATACCTCATCCAACATCTGGTGCTTGCTTGAAGCGTTTTCCTCACGCTTTGCATGCTTCAAGCTTGATTCTAAATCATCCACCTCTTACTGAGACTCTCAAGGTTGCATTTGGTGAAGACATCTCAACCCTACTTAGCCCTACTCCAGTGCATGGCTCTTTGAAAGTGTCCAAAAACTTCCAACTCTTCAACCATGCGTCTAAGGTGAAGTCCAATGCCTACCTACTTGATGTTTATGTGTCCAAGACCAATCCTTTGTGACTTAGATTTCCCTAAGTGCTTCGTAAGAACTAGAGGAGACTAGCTAGTCAAGCAGTTCGATCGTATCTTGAAAGGAAATGCTTTCGATTGTTATACTGATCTAGAGTCATAAGCGATTGACAGTTGGGACAGCTAGAAAGAGAGTTCCTCAATTGCTTCTACAGCATAAGGCACACCAAATAGTGGAAGGGAGAGTCGATTATTGACTACATCAACCGATGAAGAGCTCTAAGTCTTGATTGCAAAGATAGACTCATTGAATTAATCGTAGTGGAGATGTGTACCCAAGACATACACTGGGAGCTTCTTTACATCCTACTAGAGATAAAACCTCATACATTTGAGGAGTTTGTAACTCGCGTTCATGAAATGGAGCTGAGCATCGCCAATAAGGGAACTATAGATTTCCTAGTCCCTGAAGGGAGAAAATATAAGTATGAAACCAAGGGTACTAAAAATATCATAAATAGTACAAAAGAATCTATAGTTAATTTCCTAGTCGCTGAAATTTTCCTCCAAAGGAAAAGAAACAAAGTTGGAAAGAAAGCATGATGGCGGCGAAAAGTGTCGCCCAACTCTTATGAAAGACAGGAGAAGGTTTGTCCATTCCCTGACTCTGATGTGGTAGACATGCTGGAGAAACTGCTAAAAAAACAACTTATTTAGCTGTCGAAATGCAAGCAGCTGAAACAAGCAGAAGAAATAGATGATCCTAACTACTGCAGGTATCATCGGGTCGTTAGTATACCAGTTCAAAGGTGTTTTGTTCTGAAGGAGGTTACTCTAAAGTTAGCTCGTGAAAAGAATATTAAGCTGGATCTTGATGAAGTAGCTCAAACAAATCACACCATAGTAGTGACGACTTCAAGTGTTCCAACACCATCTGCGTCTTATGATCAAAGAGAAATCATGATCTAGTTTGGAACCTTCAAGCCTATAGTTGTTTGGTTCTAACAAGAGATTGAAACGATAAGACTCCCAGAAGAAAGATGAGCCTGTTGGAGATAACGACAAATGGTGGATCCTCGTGACTCGTCGAAAGAGAAGATAACCAAATTTCACCCAAAAAGAGTCGTGCTTCTATCAAAGCTATAGAAGAAGGAAAAATACTCAGAAAAAGAAAGGTAAAAAGATGGCATGGAAGCCTAAGCCTGCTAAGGAAGAAGACAAGGACTTCCCTCAACTTCAATGGTCGGTAACTTCGGCAAAATTTCTCCCAAGAAACTTCCTCGATAATTATCCAGAAGAAATATCGGAAGTTATTGTATGTCACACTGTCAGCATAGCGAAAGTTGACAACAATCATATAACTACTAAAGAAGCCGACAACTCAAAAGAAATGGAGCAAAGATTCCATCTTCGATCGTATCAAGCCTTCAATTACTCGGTCTTCGATCTTCCAAAGATTAAGGATGGCCACGGTAGAAGAATAGAACCAATGTCCAACATCTACTCCCACTCAAAGAAATATCGGCCTTCAACATTTGCTTTTGATTGTCTCAAGATGACAAGCAATCAACATAAGAGAAAGATGAAAACCTTGCAAGACCATTTTGTGAAGAAAACAATGATGAAAAGATTCATAGTGGTGTCCATTCACGTATGAAGAGGAAGTTGTCTGTTGATATAAGTGCAAAAGATTCCTTGATGGGGAACCCAAAATTCATCAAATTGATGAATCTTACAAATGAAGAGGATGATCAAAGCTATGATGAAACAAGATCTTCTGAAGTTTAAATGTAGAAGCTCCTAATCGCAACAGTCTAAACCACATGGTGCTCTTGGCCCGCATGAGCTTAAAAGGTGAATCACCCAAAAAAAATCTCTTTGTGAACTACATTCTGACTTCATCTCTATTCATTGTAAAGTGTATGTAGTTAGCTTGAAAGAAACTTTAAGTTCAGTCCAAACAAACAAAAAAAAAAAAAATTGAACTACGTCATGAATGGATCTCTTTCTTCAAGGATATGTAGGCAAATTAAAGAAATTTATTTTCGGTCCATCAAGAAAAGGTACCACAATCGTGTGACGCTACACGACAAAATGAAGATATTCATCTCTACTGGGAGCAGCACAACATATTGAAGATGTTTATCCTTACTGGGGGAAATGCAAAAGACACATACCGTCTGCACGATGCTACACAGGTGGGATGTGTACAATAAGGTTATCGCTAGAAAATTCAATTATCTTTTTGATCACTTAAATAAAGAAGTAGTGTTGGACGTTGCTTACTTCAAGTTTGAAGCATCACTCGTCTATAGTTCGACTCTTCATCTTTAGCTATAGATGTTTGTCAAGATCAAGTTCACAAGTTTTGTTGATGCTTCTTTAATTTTAGGTTCAGAGGCTTCGTCGATGCTTCTTAAAATTAGAGTTTTAAGGATTTGTCAATGCTTCATCAAATTTAAAGCTCAAAGGCTTCATCAGTGCTCCTCCATCTTCAATTTCAGAGGCTTCATCGATACCCCTCCATCTTCAAGTTCAGAGGCTTCATTGATGCTCTTCCATCTTCAAGTCTAGAGACTCCATCAATGCTTCTCTGTCTTCAAGTTCAGAGGTTTCGTGATGCTCCTTCATCTTCAAGTTTAAAGATTTCATCGATGCTCCATCTTTATGCTCAACTTTGGAGGCTTTGCAGTGTCATCTTCATGTTTAAATTTGTGAAGTCAAACTTAATGCAGAAGATTCATCAGTGCTTCATCAAACTCAAATGCGGATGATTCATCGATGCTTTGTCAAACTCAAGTATGGAGGATTCACCAATGCTTTGTCAAACTCAAGTGTGGAGGATTTGTCGACGCTTCAAGCTCAAGTTCAGAGGATTCGTCGATGCTTCGTCAAACTCAAATGCGAAGGATTTGACGATGCTTCATCAAACTCAAATGCGGAAGATTCGTCGATGCTTTATCAAGCTCAAGTGCGAAGATTTCGTCGACGCTTCTCCATCTTCAAGTTCAGAGCATTCGTCGATGCTCCTCCATCTTCAAGTTTAAGGGTTTCGTTGATGCTCCTCCATCATCAAAGTTCATATGTTTCGTCAATGTTCCTCCATCTTCAAGTTTAGAGGTTTTGTTGATGCTCTTCCATCTTCAAGTTCAGAGGCTTCGTCGATGCTCCTTCTGTTGAGTTTTATGTCCTAAAACTCGTGGTTTGTAAACGATAAACTTATTTTTTGGAAATTCAATAAAGTCATTATTGAATATATGAATTGCTTATTTAGTTTTAGAAATAAATTTAATAAACTACAAGATTCATGACCTATTACATGAGTACTTGAACTTTATGTGGAGACATACGAGTAGATTAAGTTCGAGTAAATAGTCTAAATGATTTATAGTATATGAATAAGGTTGGGTGCCTTATTCTGGTAACACTATCAGATGCGACCCACTCTGTAGTTGTTATAAGGAGTTGTAAAGTACTATAGCGAAGTGATCCTGATTCGTACATATAGTGACATGAGAAGTGGGGGCGTCCTGTGCAATGAGTTTGGTAAGATCGGACCAAGAAATAAGTCACTCTTACTTTATAACGTTGTTTACTATTTAAGATGATCTATTTCAAAATGATGGCCTAGGTAACTTGACCTTAATCTTGAGCTAACTATGAACTCCTGTTTATTCAGGATTATTCTTAAATTTTCATAAATGAGGGTTGGCTCAACAGCGCTGGCTCAATAAGCCTCTCATTTCAGAGGTAAGACCAGGTAGATAGTTGAGGACATAGGGTGCAAGATAGAATTCACTCCTACCCGATTTCAAGGATAGTAGAGAGGTTATTCCATTAAGTGCTGACTTTGGATCTTGAACAAGGAGCCTCACCCTCTCATTGGCCCAAGAGAGAGTCGGTTTGATGATTGGATGACAAACCAATCGTGCATTAGAGGATCAGTGGGACTTAAGGAACAAGAGGTAATCTCGGGGGTAAAACAGCCTTTTGACCCAGTCGTTATTACGAACAACCTGTGAAGGGTTAACTTACTAATTATGGTTATATCGAGTGGACATAATATATCTACAAATAGAGGAATGCAACTCTGAGCTTTAGTGGAGTGAACCAGTAGTTAACAAATGGGGATTAATTCAGTGTAAAAAGTTTAGCCAATTAGTCTCGGAACGTTGGAGCCCATGATCTGTAGGTCTACTGAGTCCCTCTACTAGCTCACAATCAGATTAGCCTTAGAATAGCGTGATAAGTTGATTTGCATCATTTAAATTAGAATTAATGGATTAGTAATTATATGTGATATAATTACACGTTTAATTTTGAAATTAAATGGAATTGAAGAGTCGATTAATATTTAAATATGATTTAAATATTAAATTCATGAATAGGGATTCATAATAGTGGAATTGGTGATTAATTAATTTAAAATTTGATATTAAATTAATTAGAATTAATTAAATTATTTTAATTAATTATTATTTATTTATTTTATTTCAAAATTTAATTATTGAATTAATTTTTATAAAATTAATAAAATTTCAATTTTTGAAAATAAAATTGATTTTGGGAATCAATTTGATAATTAGAACAAAATTTGAAAAATGAAAGTGAAATCCCAAATTTTGAGATTTTTCCACTTTCTTTAAAGTAGGTTAGTCATAATTCTATTACAATTCTCAGCAAATTCAAGGCAGCAACTGTAATTCATGCATGCTCCTTGATTGCATGATAGTCATGCAATATATAGCTCAAATTCTAAGTGGAATGGCAGGGCAATTTGTTGTTGAATTACAGAGAAATCAAGAGGTTGAAGAAGATTGTTCTTCAAAGTTAAAACCAAAAAACCTTTCTCCTCCATTTCCTTAATGCAAGCTTATTTTGAGTCGTACAACTAAATCTAAGGCACCTAGAGGATTGTAGGAAAGACCTTGTGGCGGTTCACATCCAAAGGAAGGGAGAATCGCAGCTGGAATTTGTGATTCAATGCTATCTTCAAAGGTTAGTGTTGCAACCCTCTTTTTAGTTTATGAGCATGTTGAATTTGAAGCTAAAATTAATGAATTAGAATGCTTAATGATCCTATTTTTCTTCTGCTGCTTGTTTCCTAATTCCAACAATTGATATCAGAGTATCATTTAAGCATTCACTTCAATTTAATTTTGGTTTGGTGGGTGTTTTTCATAAGTTGTATGAAAATGATGAACTGATATGGTTTTTCTGAGTTTTGGCATTGTTTTCTCATTAATTATGTTGTAATACTTGTAATTGGCTCTTGATTGATGAGTCTTAATGTGTGATTAAGTGTTTGTAATTCGATTGGAATCATTAGAGTTGCAATTTGGATGTAATTAAAGAAAGAAGTGAAGAAGGTCGAGCAGCAGGAACTGGATTTTTCAGCCATTGCCCAATACTTGATGCCCCATACTCAATGGTATTTTGTTAAATACTAGATGCATGATGCCATACTTGATGGTTCTCGATGCTCATACTCGATAGTAATTTGTGAAATACCCGATGACGATATCGTACTCGATGGTTCTCAATGGCATACTTGAAGGTATTTTGTGAAATACTCGATGCATGATGCCATACTCAATGGTACTCGATGCTCATACTGTTGGATGGTAGCAGCACGCAGCGGAAGTGATGAGGATCGATAAGCACTCTAATTGATTAATTTTGGCAGAAACGAAAGCATGCTCAAGCAGAATTTAATGGGTTTTAACATATACCTTTGAAGAATCTTTGAAATCTCGATTTTCAGTTGCTAATTCCTCCAAATCTTTGTGCATACCACCACAAGTTCTTCCCTACTATTCTCTTGATGCTTTAGATTGAGTTGTAGGACTCAAAATAAGCTAGAATCAAAGGGAACTTGGAGAATGCTCACAGCAGCAACCCAAATGAAGAACACCTTCTTCAACCGAATTTTCATCTAAAATTCTATTAGTTGCATTTGCTCCAAAATCACTCCAGTCTCTTCAATATATTGCAGAGCATCATGCAAAGAGATTTGCTACGTGAGATACAACTCATGCTTGGAGTAAATGAAGCTTGAAGATGGTGGGTTGTTTGTGAGCTACATTGAAGGTGGAGATGGAAAAAACCAATTTTTCCTTTTGTGTATTTTTTATTTCCAAAATCCAAAATTGATTTTAAAATCATATTTGATTTCTAAAATCAAAATTTATTAATTTTACAAATTTATTTCATAAATTAATTTCTAATAAAATTAATAAATAATTATTTAAACAATTTAAATAATTCTAATTAATTTAATATCCAATATTAAATTAATTTTACACAAATCCATCTTCATATATTTAAATCATATTTAAATATATATTCTCCAATTCCGTTTTATTCTAATTTGAACGTTTCAAATTAACTTTTCATACTACTCTAGAGCTAATCCATTTCTGACCTAGTAGAGAGACCTCGTGGACCTATAGATCATGGGCTTCAACGATCCGAGATTAATCGATGAAACTCATTAGACCGATTTAATCCTCATTCGTTAACTAATGGGTCACTCCACTAAAGCCCATAGTTGAACTCCCCTCACTGTTGATATATTATGTCCACTAGATATAACCATGGTTAGTAAGTCAACCCTTCACAGATTGTTCGTAATAACGGTTGGGTCGAATCTCTGCTTTACCCCTGAAATTACCTCTTATTCCTTAAGTCCCCACTGATCCCCCAGTGAACAATTGTTTTGTGATCTAATAAACAAAACTGAGTCCTTCTCGGGCCAATGAGAGGGAGGGGCCCCTTGTTCAAGACCCAGAATCAGCACTTACGGGAATAACCTTTGTACTATCCCTAAAAGCGGGTAGGATTGAATTCCTTCTTACACCCTATGTCCCCAGCTATCTATCCGGTCTTACCCTTGAAATGGGAGGTTTATTAAACTGACGTTGTTGAGCCAACCCTCACCTTGCAAATCTAAGGATAATTCTAAATAAACAGAAGTTCATAGTTAGCTCAGGATTAAGGTCAAGTTACCTAGGTCATCGCTTTGAAATAGTCAGTCTTAAACAGTAAACAGCATTATAAAGTAAGAGTGACTGATTCGTAGTCCAATCTTGTACAAACCCTTTTGCACAAGGACATCCCCACTCCTCATGTCCCAACATGAACGAATTAGGATCACTTCATTTGTAGCACTTTACAATTCTTTGTAACAACTATAGAGCAGGCCGCATCCAATAGTGTTACCAGAATAAGGTACCCAACCTTATTCATATACTACAGATCATTTTGACTATTTACTCGAACCTGATCCAACTTTATGTCTCCACATAAAATTCAAGTACTCATCCAATAGTCAATGAACTTTTAGGTTTATTGGATTTCTATCAAGCAAAACATCTATTCAATAACATCTTATTGAATTTTCAGAATAAGTTATATTGTTTACAAACCATGAGTTTAGGACAAAAAATCGAACAAACTCCCACTTGGACTAAAACTCCAGTGGTAACTTATATATCTGATATATAAGACTGAGTTTCTGAGTTTTATAGAGAAATACAATAAACTAGGGCATCTCATACCCATTCGTTTACTATTCGGTATCTCATACCCGATATTTCTCCCACTTTCCCTAGGTTATTAATCTGATATTCCTAATTCTACTAGGTGATTCTCAAACACTTTAGCCGAGAGAATCATTGTAAACATGTTAGTATACAATAGGCTTTTGAATAAACTATATGGGGATGCATCTCAATAATGGCCAGGAAGCACACTTTCCTCCCACTACATTGAGGTACTCTCAACTCTTTGAGTAAGACGCATTTGACCTGCCTTAACAACTTTTTGTTAACATTCAGATCTAAAAATCTTTAAACTTTCTAGCCATTTAAATATCTGAATATCTTGCAAATGGCTTTTAACAATTTGATTCTTAATAAAAGTTGCTATAACAAACATAATTTCTGAAAATGAACTTTTCATTTATCACAAGAACATATATAGTTTGTTCTTTACAAGATCATAAAAGTAGTAAGATCAAGCAGCAACTTCTCCCACTGGTCGAGCTGAGCAAACGGACCCTAGGGACTAGTTAGCCTGTTTACCTTTCTCTACTCTCTTCTCGGCAAGGTACTGGGGACAGTTTCTCCTCCAGTGCCCTTCTTCGTTGCAGTGGAAAACATTTCCCTTTTCTTCTACAGTGTTATCCTTGGCTTTCTTCGTTGCCTTTCTTTCCAACATTATCCTCTACTGGAAACATTTACCTATATGAACAAACATTTGTGATGTAATAATATGATATATTTTCTTCACTATTGTCTATGAAATATGAGATATTTTAGTTGCATTAACCACAAACCAATAAACTAAGATCCTTGGTTATTGTTGTACTTAAGCATGTATGTGGAGACATGCAAGTAGATCATGCATTAAGTGATAACCTAAATGGTCTGTAGTATATGGATAAAGGAGGGGAAACCTTATCCTGGTGACACTACGGATACGACCCACTCTATAGATGTTACAAGTGTTGTAAAGTGCTACGATGGTCTAATCCTGATCATTCATGTGGAGACATACGAGCGGGGGTATCCTATACAGAGGAGTTTGTATAATACCAGACCACGAAATGTTTAGTCTCGTTATATAACGCCGTTCATGACAGAGACTTTCATTTCACTAGGATGACCATAGGTAACATGACCTTAATCTTGAGTGAGTTGGGAACTCCTGCCTATGAGGGCGATCCTTTGATTTGCATGGGTGCGAGTGGCCAGGTTGCCGACTCAAACCTACCACTTTGGGGATTCGTCTGATTGAGGAGTTTGGAACTCAACTACATAAGATGGAATTCACTCCTTCCCCGAAGCAGGGGTAAGTAGATAGATTGCTCCCTTAAGGGCTGATTCCAGGACTTGAACAATGTGGCGCCACACATTTTCTCATGGCTCGAGAAGTGTTCACTCATAGTAGGACTATGATATATTGTTCATGAGAGGAATCAGTGGTACTTAAGGAGTTAGATGTAACTATAGGGACAAAACGGTAAATTGGCCCAATTGTACTTACGAGTGATCTATGAAGGATTATCGTTCTGTTGATTGGTTATATCCAATGGACACAGAAATATATTTGTAGTGTGAAGAGTACAACTGTTGGTCTTTAGTTGAGTGTCCGGCGGTTAACGGATAATGGATATTGTGATTAAAGAGTTTAGTTAGTTATTCACATATCGTTGGAGGTTTAAGCTATATGTCTATAAGGTCCCATTGGTAGCTCAACAGATTCAAGTTGAGAATCAGTTTTTGGGTTAGTTTGAAGTGTTCAAATTAACAATAGGGAATTTGATTATATATGTTATAATTAAATTGGTTCAATTATATGTGATATAATTGATATGATGTATTAGATACATTAATTGGAGGAATTGATATAATTATGATTTATATTAAATAAAGGAGAAAAGAATTATGGTTTAAATATTGCATATGATGTGATATTAAAACTATAGGTTATAAATATAATATGACAAGTTAGTTATTATATTTATTTATAATAAAAATAATTATGAGATAATTGTTTAGTTGGTTATTTATTTTCTCCATTAACCGTGCAAGTGGGAGGTTAATTTTTAGTTTTAATAACTAAAGAATGAAATGAAAAGAGTTTTCATTTCATGAACGATCGCTTCATAATTGACTTAACTAATCGTTTGCTCATGAGAGACTATACGATAACCCTCACGAGAGACTAAACGATCGAGCGAGACATTGCTAGACGATTGCTCACGAGAGCGAGAGATACTAAACGATCAAGTACCCACTGTCTATACGTTTCTCCCACTAACTTGATCGTGTAGTTTGATTGTATACTTCCTCCTTCCCTCTACCAAATTCACACAGAGCCCACACCTCCTGGATTCTTACTCCTATAATACCAAGGTTGTCGAGTGGTAGTGTCGACGGGTTGCTGTTCGAGGATCACACAATTTGTGATTGTTAGATGATTTGTTAGACGATTGCTCACGAGAGCGAAATATTGCTGGGTGATTGCTCACAAGAGCGAGAGATTTCCAAAAGAAGAGTTCTTCAAAGGTATGTCTCTCAATTCATTTTGTTTTAGTAAGAAAGCATGTTGTAATTTTCTCTATAATGCATAACTGTTCTTGTATGTTTGTGAATGTGTTTATTCTTTCATAATGGGCTTGGAAAGATCTTGCTTCTGCTCACTGGTTCTCTTGAATAAGAGTTCCTTCAGCTCAGGTCTAGTTTGAAACGGTCCAAGCGATCCAGAAGTGTTTTGGAGCCGGTTTTTGCTGAATTTTAGAGTAATTAGGCATTTGTTTGCTTGAAAATGCCAAAACTAAAACCATACTAGTTTGTGTTTAATTATTTATGCATGTGATATATGTTATAATTAAATAAATCTTGTATGTGCATAAAGTATGCCATATAGATTTAAAATCCGACCATAGAAAGCATGTTACATGTATTGAAAGTATGTTATAAAATGTTATAATATATAGTATGAATGTATAGGGTTTCAAATGTTTTAATATAAATGTTATATTAAATGTTGAATGCTTTTAATGTATGTCATGGAAGCTTAGCATGTCTAAAATTTTATAAGTTGTTATAAAATTAGGTTAGACATTTAAAATCCATAATAAAGATAAATTGCATGCTCACGTAAGTTAACCACCTGTTTTAATAGTTAAAATAAGTCGACATCTTGTAAAATGAGGTTACAAACTCAACCGATATATAATCTTGTTTAAGTCTGGGGGTATTTAAGTTGACGGTCTACAGAACACCTCCTACCTAGGGATTGTGGGCGAATAATTGAGTGTTGTTAACCATTTTTATGAGTAATACATGAGCGATGTGAGGTTTTAAAACTAGTTTATCACCTAGACATCGTAGGTTAAATCAAAATATAAACATTAAACTTGGATAAACACCTAGATTTAAGTTTTTTAATTAGCCGGAACATTCCTAAGTAAATATATACCAAAACAAATGTTAGGACACTTCAGTGGGAGTTAAATAGCATATAGGATATGTTATTAGAACACTTCAGTAGGAAGTTAAATAAGCTGATGATGGTCGAATCCGAATTTAGTTGACAAGCCGTTAACGACACACTATAGCAAGTACACTCAACTTTTCAGACAGAGAATTAATTGTTAGAGTTAAACAACATGCAGCGAAAGTATCAAGGATCTATAAGCATTCTAATTTACTAATTTTGGCAAAAACTAAAGCATGTTGTTCATAAAAATGGGTTTTCAGAACATACCTTTGAAGAACTCTTCAAGAAAATCGTCTGTTCAGCTGCTGTCTTCACTTAATATCAATGTGAACCACCTCAAAGCCTTCCCTACTATGCTCTTGGAGCTTAGGCAGAGTTGTGGGACTCAAGAACAACTTGTAGATGTGGAGAAACAAGGGAAGCTCACAGCAACAAGTTGAAGAAAACAACTTCTTCACCACGATTTTTCTCTCAAAATTTTGTATTCATCTACTTCTCCAACAACTTCAATCTTCTTTATATATCAAGATAAATATGCAAAGAAATGGAGTGCATGGCTTGTAGTGGTTTGTGTGTGAGCATAAAGATGATGATAATGGAAAAAAACATTTTCCATTATATGCAAACCATGCAAAACGAATTTTCATTTTATTTTTAAAACAAAAAAAGACTTTTAAATAATTTTCATTTAAAAAATTGATTTTCTTAAATTAATTTCATAAATTAATTGAAAAAATAATTAATTTAATATCAAATATTAAATTAATTTTTGCATAATTATCATCTTTATATATTTAAAACATATTTAAATATTTATTCTCTTGTTTCGTTTAATTTGAACGTTTCAAATTAATTTCTCAGGCTATCCTAAAGCATACCCATTTACGATCTAGTAGGGGGACCTCGCGGACCTACAGATCATGGGCTCTACGATCCAAGATTAATCGGCTAAACTCATTAGACCGATCTAACCCCCATTTGTTAACTAATGGATGATTCCACTAAAGCCCATAGTTGAACTCCCCTCAATGTAGATATATTATGTCCACTCGATATAACCATGATTAGTAAGTTAACCCTTCACAGGTTGTTCGTAATAACGACTGGGTCGAATCTTTGTTTTACCTCCGAAATTACCTCTTGTTCCTTAAGTTCTACTGATCCCCTAATGAACAATTGATTTGTGATCCAATCAACAAATTGAATCCCTCTCAGGCCAATGAGAGCGTGAGGCCTCTTGTTCAAGACCCAAAATCAACACTTGAAGGGAACAACCTCTCTACTAACTCTAATCGGTTAGGAATGAATTCCCTCTTGCACCCTATGTTCCCAACTATTCATCTGGTTTTATCCCCAAAATGGAAAACTTATTGAGCAGAGGCAATTGGTCTACTCTAACTATTTACAGATCAAAAGATAATCCCGAACAAACAGAAGTTCATAGTTAGCTCAGGATTAAGGTTAAGTTACCTAGGTCATCGCTTCGAAATTTTCAGTCTTAAACAGTAAACAGCATTATAAAGTAAGAGTGACAGATTTCATGATCCAATCTTGCACAAAACACATTTGCACAAGATAACCCCACTTCTCATGTCTCAACATGCACGAATTAGGATCACTTCGTATGTAGCACTTTACAACACTTTGTAACAACTACAAAGTAGGCCGCATCCAATAGTGTTGCCAGAATAAGGTACCCAACTTTATTCATATACTATAGGTCATTTTGACTATTTACTCGAACCTGATCCACTTGTATGTCTCCACATAAAGTTCTTGTACTCATATAATAATCAAGGGACTTAGGTATATTAGATTTCTAAAAAATAATATATTCAACAACAACTTTATCGAATTCTTAGAATAAGTTCTAATGTTTACAAACCACGAGTTTTAGGACATAAAACCCAACATTAATGACATCCCATCAGTGCAATCATTTGAGAGAAAAAACTCTTCACCCTGAAGCTCTATAAATACCGAAGGCAACCTTCGTTAAAGGAGTTCGATTTTATTCCAACTGAACCATATAGAGAGTTCACCATATAGAAGATAGTTAGCCTTTGTTCATAGTTTTCTTACACTTAGAAGGCGAAGGCGAGATAAGAGAGAAGGCTCCGGAAGATCGTTCCTGGTCAGCACGAGAGAGTGCCGAAAAGCGTGGAGAATGGAAAGAGGGTCGACTCTTGCGAAAGCAAGAATATTCTTTGAGCAGAGTAGAGAAACATGGTGTAAAAGCCTTGGGAGGCAAGAAATTGCTACCAGGCTCCCTATCTTTATTTCCCTTTGTCATTCTGTATTTTGATTTCATTTATAGAATGGAACCTGCGTTTCTATATCTGTTCACTGCAGACTTAACCCTGTGATGAAAGAGGTCGTGAAGCAGGAGATAATCAAGTGGTTGGAAGCAGGGATTATCTATCCAATCACCGACAGTACGTGGGTCAGCCACGTGCAATGTGTGCCAAAGAAAGGAGGGATGACGGTAGTCCCAAATGCAAACAATGAACTAATACCGATGAGGACCGTCACTGGCTGGCGGATCTGTATGGACTACCCAAACTGAATGCGGCAACAAAGAAGGATTATTTCACTTTGCCTTTTAACGATCAGATTCTCGACCGCCTAGTAGGAAATGATTACTACTGCTTCTTGGATGGATTTGCCGGCTATAACCAAGTCATGATTGCTCCTGAAGATCAAGAGAAAACCACATTCACCTGCCCCTATGGAACATTTACATTTTGACGCATGCCGTTTGGCCTATACAATGCGCCGAGCACTTTCCAGAGGTGTATGATGGCCATATTTTCTGAGTATCTTGAAGATTCTGTAGAAATTTTCATGGACGACTTCTCGGTTTATGGGCAAACATACGAAGTCTGTCTCAACAATCTAGAGAAGATACTGAAAAGATGTGAAGAGAGGAACCTTGTGCTAAACTGGGAGAAATGCCACTTCATGGTGAAATAAGATATTGTGCTTGGGTACAAAGTCTCCAAGGATGGGCTGAAGGTGGACAAGGCAAAGATTGAGGCAATTGAAAAACTTCCACCTCCAACGAATGTGAAGGCTGCCAGGAGCTTCTTAGGACATGCTAGCTTTTATCGACGTTTTGTGAAAGACTTTTCAAAGATTGCACGACCATTGAGTGCGTTGCTGGAGGCAGAAAGACCATTTGACTTTGATGACCAATGCCTCAACGCATTCAAGATATTGAAGAATGCATTATCAACCGCAGTTGTGTTGATCGCACCGGACTGGTCATAGCCCTTTGAACTAATGTGCGACGCGAATGGTTATACGATGGGAGCAGTGCTGGCGCAAAAGAAGAAAACAATGCTACACCCCATCGCATATGCGAATAAAACCTTAAACCCTGTTCAAAAAAATTACACTACCACAGAAAAAGAGTTTCTTGCGGTGATATTTTCGTTGGAAAAATTCAGAGCTTACTTGCTGGGAACTAAGGTAATCATTCACATTGACCACTCGGTGATAAAATATTTGATGACAAAGAAAGATGCGAAGCCAAGATTGATTCGATGGGTTCTCCTCCTTCAAGAATTCAACATGGAAATCATTGATAGCAAGTGGATGGAGAACCAGGTTGCGGACCATTTATCCAGATTAGAAAATCCAAAAGTTGACCGCAACCAGTCAGAGATGAACACAACTTTCCCAGACGAGCAGCTATTTAAAATTAAAGAATTACCATGGTATGCGAACGTGATCAATTTTCTGGTTTGCAAACAATTCCGTGAGGATTACACAGCCCACCAGAAGAGGCGGCTCAGACATGAATGTAGATCATATTATTGGGACGAGCTAAATCTTTATAAGAGGGGGTCAGACCAGATTTTGCGCCTATGCGTACCAGACGCTGCTCACCAACGCATACTATCACAATGCCATGACTCACTATATGGAGGACACTTTGGAGGCCAATGCATAGCAGCAAAGGTGTTACAAAGTGGGTATTTCTTGCTAACATTATTTAAGGACGCAAGAGACTATGCAATGAAATGCGACCGGTGCCAACGCATGGGAAATATTTCATGGAAGCATGCAATGTCTATGAACATCATCTTAGAATTGGAACTGTTCGACGTTTGGGATATAGACTTCATGGGACCATTTTCACCATCAAATGGTCACAAATACATTCTATTGGCCGTCGTCTACGTTTCCAAATGGGTAGAAGCGGTATCATGTGTCGCAAGCAATGCGGCAGTAGTCTCCAAGTTCTTAAGGAAAAATATTTTCACTCGTTTTGGCACAATAAGTGATGTGGGCTCTCACTTTGTTAATCACATCGTCAACAATTTGATGCTCAAATATAATATCCTCCATAAAGTGTCCATCGCATACCATCCACAAACAAAATGGTCAAGCTGAAGTGTCCAAAAGATAAATCAAACTGATATTAGAGAATGTGGTAAAACCTTCACAAAAAGATTGGGCAATGAAGTTGGACGATGCCTTGTAGGCATACAGGACCGCCTATAAGACACCTATAGGCATGTCCCTGTATGCGCTGGTGTTCGAAAAGGTATGTCATTTACTGCTTGAGCTGGAGCATAAAGCATTGTGGGCAGTGAAAAATCTTAATTTTGACTTAAAGGCCGCAAGGGAAGCAAGGAAACTTCAGTTGGTCGAGCTAGATGAATGGAGAACTCATGCATATGAGAATTCCAAAATCTACAACGAGTGCGCAAAACGTTGCCATGACAAACAATTATGTGAGAAGAATCTCCAAGTCGGACAAAAGGTCTTATTATTCAATTTATGGCTACGACTCTTTCCCGGGAAATTAAAGTCACGTTGGTCCGAACCCTTTATAATCAGAGAGGTATACCTGCATGGCGCGGTTGAGTTATCCAATGAGGACGGGACCAACACATTCAAAGTCAACGGGCAAAGAGTCAAAATATATCACGGAGAAGACTTGCACTGCGAGAACACCTCCATGTACCTGAGGAATTCTGACTGAGATGAAGTGGGCAGTCTCTGCATAATCATGCGATTCAATTTCATCAGGGACGCAATTTTTGTGAAGTATCCTTTGAAACCTTCAATTCATGGACTTAATTCTACCTCTTTATAGTCATTATCATTTCTTTATCCTTTGCATCATTTCTAAAGAAAAAATATATAAAAAAAGAAGAAAAATTTTGTTAACTCTGTCTTTTATTTGACCCTCTTGGTGTTTTCTTTGCAACGATCGTGGTGAACGATTGCGGAGGAGCTACACGAAAGACGCGACTAGTTAAGATAGCCATCGCGAACGAAGAAATCAGCTCACTGCAAAGAATGATGTGATCACAAATAATGTGGGCGACAGAGCAAATTTGGGGGTTGTATCTTTCCTTGACTTTGTTTATTCCAAATTTTGCACTCTCACATTTCATTTAAGATTGATAATTTTATCATCGCATCCTCTTTAGTCGACGCAGTCATTAATATTGATTACTTTAGTAAGTCACCGCATTGTTTTTCTATGCCAATTATGATTTCAATGATGAAACGCATGCCTTTATTTTTCACATGCACTAGAGTCAACTTAATTTTAGGACAGTCAATTCATGAAATATTTCTAGAAGTTAGTGGTCCATCAGCTTTCTTTCAAGCTGACTTTTATGAAACTTTCTAAGAGCATCACATGAATTCTTTCAATCTTTCAGCAATGTGGACATTGCGGCGTTTAAATTTGGGGGTGCAGTGTTTATTTTCAACCTTGCTATTTTTAGGCATTAAAAAAAAACCATAACATTGCGATCGGATCCTACTCGTAGTTGGATGTCCGCATGACACCCGCGGGGCAAGCCAAAACGAAGGTAGGAATTGTGATCAATGCATAAATAAAATGATCGCAACTCCACTGCCAAATGGGCATGAATTTAGATTGAGAAAGAGCGCCTTGTTCATAGTTGGATGCTCGCATGACACCTGTGGGGGCAAGCCAAAACAAAGGCTAGGCATTTGGATCAGCGCAAGGTCATAGAAAGAATATCTAAACTACACAAGGATTAAAATCACTTGAAAACACCCCAGTTGAAAAAGTTTTTTTTATATATGAAATAAATCATGTGATTTCTTGGAAAGAGGTAAAGTCTGTTTGAATGTTAAACTTGCGGTCCCTAAATTTAGAAATATTTTAAGAAAAGACCTGGATAAGAATTAAGAAGATTTTGGTACATAGGATTTGAATAAGGTATCTCGAGAAATCTAGGAAAGGAAAAGGCGACTGACTTTCTAGAGAAAATCTTTAGTTTATGCTTGAGGACAAATATTGTTTTAAATTTGGAGGTGTGATAACGAGCAGAAATACACGTTATTACAACGCAAAGATATAAAACAATGAAGGATTGCGACGATAAAAATATATAAAATCGTGTCCAAAAGCATTAAGTTTAGAACATTGCGATCGCATGCGTTCACTGCATTAAAGCAGCTAATTTATGTATTTTGTGCAGAAAAATGCATCGGCGCAAGGCAGAGTTGCGATCCAAGAAATTCAGCGTCCGAGCGCATTAAGAGATTGCGACCGCAAGGCTATGCGATCATTACCGTTCACGATAATCTGCTTAAGAAGGTGGCCGCATCCAATAGTGTTACCAAAATAACACGAATTAGGATCACTTCGTATATAGCACTTTACAACACTTTATAACAACTACAGAGTAGGCCGCATCCAATAGTGTTACCAGAATAAGGTACCAAACCTTATTCATATACTATAGATTATTTTGACTATTTACACAAACCTAATCTACTTGTACGTCTCCACATAAAGTTCAAGTACTCATATAATAGTCAAGGGACTTAGGTTTATTGAATTTCTTAAAAACAATATATTCAACAACAACTTTATCGAATTCTCAGAATAAGTTCTAATGTTTACAAACCACGAGTTTTAGGACATAAAACCCAACATTAATGACATCCCATCAGTGCAATCATTTGAGAGAAAAAGCTCTTCACCCTGAAGCTCAATAAATACCGAAGGCCACCTTCGTTAAAGAAGTTCGATTTTATTCCAGCTGAGCCATATAGAGAGTTCACCATACAGAAGATAGTTAGCCTTTATTCATAGTTTTCTTACACTTAGAAGGCGGAGGCGAGATAAGAGAGAAGGCGTCGAAAGATTGTTCCTGGTCAGCTCGAGAGAGTGCCAGGAAGCGTGGAGAACGGAGAGAGGACAGATTCTTGTGAAAGCAAGAATATTCTTTGAGCAGAGTAGAGAAACCCAATGTAAAAGCCTTGGGAAGCAAGAAATTGCTACCAGGCTCCCTATCTTTATTTCCCATTGTCATTCTGTATTTCGATTTCATTTATAGAATGGAACCTGCATCTCTATATCTGTTCACTCTCTTTACATTACGCACGAGTAACTAAACTTTCGAATGAGTTGAGAAGCACTAAGTTAGCTTGACCTAAGATCTTCATTGTATACGATCATCTTGTCTTTTGTATGTGTCCATCACCCCTTTAGAGCTACTCGAGAGAGATCTAAAGAAAGAACCTAGACTTGAGAGAGCTAGGTTAGAATCTAGACTTGAGAAAACAAGATTAGATATGTATAAGTAAGAGATAGAGACTTAGAGATAAGCTCTGTTTGCTAACATGCATCGCATGCACCCTAGAAATAGGTTATGGTAGTATGTGGTCGCTTTGGGTATGTGTGTGTCATTTATCATTGCATAGACAAGAATAGAGGCTTAGACATAAGTCCTATAGACATCACCGCATACATCGCATGCGTTCTAAAACTAGGAGCTAGAGCATTTGCATTGAGAGGTGACTTGCTATTGTATGTGTGTAGCATGATCGCATAACGTGAAGGCAATCTTAGGAAGTGTTAGCTAAATCCTTTCTCAACTTGTTCCCCCGCATACTCATTGTATCTTTCATGTTATTAACTCTTTTCTTAATTCCGCCGCATAGATTTATACATTAAACAAACATACCAACCAACGCATTGTTTTATTTGTCATCGTAAAGTTATCAGAAATCACCGTCGTATACTGTTTCCATAGTCCCTGTATTCGACCCTGGACTTACCAGGCAACTTAATAGGGTTTATACTTTGGCGTCGCTGCTGAGGACTACGGCAATATAGATTGTGCTAATGGTAACTTTTTGGTTTTCTTTGCAACTTTCCATCTTTGTGCACCGCCTCTCCTTAGGTAAGGGAAGAAGCGGGTGTCGTATGAGCGAAGGACAAAATCCTGAGCCCAATTACAACTCAGAGATTAAGTGAACTTTCCGAAGAAAAAGAAGAAACAGTCGCCAATGAAAACAAGAGAAAGATCCCAACATGGCGAAGCAACCAGAAGACAAAGCACCAAATGAAAATAATATCATGGCGAATCTCATCCTCTTGGCGAACGACCGCAATTGGCCCATCTGGGACTATGTGTCACCCGACCTTTATGATTTCTCGCTAGGAATCATGAGGCCAGCCTTAGACGGATCGAGATTCGAGATGAAACTAGTGCATGCTAACATGCATCGCATGCACCCTAGAAATCGGTTATAGTAGTATGCGGTCTCCTTGGGTATGTTTGTGTCATTTATCATCGCATAGACAAGAATAGAGGCTTAGACATAAGTCTTATAGACATCATCGCATACATCGCATGCGTTCTAAAACTAGAAGCTAGAGCATTTGCATTGAGTTATTCTAGAGATAGTATTTAGTCTAGAATGTCTTGCTTTTGTGAAGGAGTAATTGACTGCCCCTCGGTAGCACTTATTTTGACTCACTGTAGTATCGTTGCAAAAATAATGAATTTTAGGTACATATTACTTTGCTAAATCATGATTAGGTTTAAAAGCAATTCACTAATAAAATTTGTTTATAATTTCAAAATGACGAGTTCTTTAGTACAACTATTGGCTTTTGATAAACTTACTGGGGATAACTATGCTACACGGAAATCAAACTTAAATACAATATCTGGTATAAATATCTTGGGGTTCGTTTTAACAGAGGAATGTCCTTCTATTCCTAGCTCAAATGCAAACCAAAATGTCCGGGATGCATACGACAGATGGATCAGGGCTAACGAGAAAACCCATGCCTATATTTTGCCAGCATATCTGATGTATTGGCCAAGAAACATGAGAGCATGAGTACTGCCAGGGAGATTATGGAATCTCTGCGTGGGATGTTTGGACAACGGTCCTTCTCCCTGAGGCATGATGCAATGAAATATGTTTACAATTGTCGTATGAAAGAAGGGGCCTCTGTTAGAGAACATGTCCTGGACATGATGGTCCATTTCTATGTGGCAGAAGTAAACGGTGTTGTTGTTGATAGAAGAGTCAAGTTGGTTTATTCTTGAATCTCTTTTGAAGAGTTTCTTGCAATTCTGCACGAACACATTGATGAACAAAATAAAGTATCACTATGCTTCTCAATGAGCTTTAGGCTTACCAGACCATGATGAGAGTAAAAGGACTGGAACCAGTGATAAATGTTATTATTGCAGAAAAAAGAGGATTGTCGTCTAAAAGGATTGATATTACTTCTTCTTCAAAAAGTAAAAGTATTCCAGTAAAGAAGAACAAAGGGAAAGGGAAAAAGAAACCTATTGGCAGAAAGGGCAAAGGTAAAAGCTGCAAATAAAGGAAAAATGTTTCCAGTGCAGGGAAGAAGGGTACTGGAAGAGAAACTGCCAACAATACCTTGCGGAGAAAATAGTAGGGAAAGCAAGACAAGGAAGCTAGTTCCTTATAAACTCCAAGTTTTGAACATGGGAGAATTTCTCAGAACAACTAGTGGGAGATACAGTTGCTATTGAAAAATAAACTTGTTTACTTTTGTTATTGTAGTGAAAGTTATTTTATCTTTCATAAAGAACATATTGTATAAACCTTTTGTTATAAATGAAATGTTCATTAGCAGAAGTTGTATTTGTTCTACCCTATAGCAACTTTTGTTAGAACCAACAATATTAAAAGCCATTTGCAAATATTTAGATATTTAAAAACGGCTAGAAATCAATAAAGGAAAATAGCTATTTAACCTAAGTAATAAGTTTAGAACACTTGAAGAGTTCAAGATGTATAAAACTTGATAGGTAAAAAAAATCCAAAATACTTCGATTGGATCAACATAAAGAATATAGAAAGTTTGAGATTTCTAGGGCTATTTTGATAGAAAATGAAATCCAATGAAAACTCTTTACCCCTAGTTGCCTTAATTATTTTGAAAATCATTCCAATTTTAAGGCTTTTTTTTTAAACTCCATATAAGATGTGGAGAGCTCATAAAAGTTGTTTATGATATGTAAAATATGTTTACATAGTTCAGAAATCTAAAATAGATCGGCACATGTGTTAGTGTCAAAACCTTAAGTATTGGAATACCGTTCAAATAGCATGCCTATTTGTAGGCAACCCAAAAGTAGTATATTTTTCAAGAAGATGAAAATCAAGTGTTTGTGTTGACAAAATACCAAATTTTCTGGAAAAATATACGAGATCACCATGTATTATTTGTATTCCATAAAAGCAAATGTATATCAATAAGAGTTATTGATCAATGTAACAAAAGTTATTTAGACAGGTCAGATGCATCTTACTCAAAGTGTTGAGGGCACCTTGATGAAGTGGGAAGAACGTATGACAACCTAGCCATAATTTGAATGGAAACTCAAGTCACCAAATCTCGACGACAATATCAAGAAACAAAGAGTTGTGAAAATAAGATGCATTCCCTATATAGTTTATTGAGAAATTCATAGTATACTAAAGTGTTTACAACAATCCTCTTGGTTAAAGTGTTTCAGGATCACGTAGTGCGACTAGGATTACAAGTTAAATAACCTAGGACAAGTGGGAGAAAAATCCATGGGTATGTGATACCTAAGGATGGGTATGTAATACCTAAAAGTAAACTATGGGTATGTGATGCCCAGTTTATTGTATTCCTCTGTAAAACTCAATAACTCAAACACTGTGTATTCATATATATGTTACCACTTGAATTGTAGTCCAAATGGGAGTTTGTTGGATTTTATGTCCTAAAACTCATGGTTTGTAAATGATAAACTTATTTTTTGAAAATTTAATAAAGTAATTATTGAATATATGAATTGCTTATTTTGTTTTAGAAATAAATCCAATAAACTAAAAGATCCACGACTATTATATAGTACTTGAACTTTATGTAGAGATATACGAGTGGATCAGGTTCGAGTAAATAGTCTAAATGATCTATAGTATATGAATAAGGTTAGGTGTCTTATTCTGGTAACACTATCGGACGTGGCCCACTCTGTAGTTGTTACAAGGAGTTGTAAAATACTACAGACGAAGTGATCCTGATTCGTACATATAGTGACATGAGAAGTGAGGGCGTCTAGAGTGAGAGAAGTGCAACTCTGGGCTTTAGTGGAGTGACCCAGTAGTTAATGAATGGGAATTAATTTGGTGTAAAGAGGTTAACCAATTAATCTTGGATCGTTAGATTACATTTTGCGTTACAAGTTTATGGCAACATGAGCTTGTAGCACATCATCATGCATGCACGTTACATTCACCACATTTCAAGTCAACAAGTTTATGGCACTGTTGCTGGGGATTGCTAACGGTTATTGTTGAGTACGTCTGTAGTATGTTCAGGAAAAATCTCTTTGTACTGGCTGTTTATCGCGGAGAGCAGTCTGATGACTTATGAGTACTGGAGTGATCCAGAAATTCTAAGTTGACCTATGTTGGAGTTGAAGGCGCTACCAATGCACCTCAAATATGTTTATTTAGGAGGCAATAACACTCTACTAGTTATAATCTCTGCCTCACTAAGCAAAGAAAAGGAAGAAGCACTTATTCAAATCCTTCAGAAAAACTCAAAAGCCTTGGGATGGATTGTTTTTCTCAAAAAAAAAGAAAAAAGAAAAAAGAAAAAAAAAAGAAAGTAGCAAACAAGTCAAATTTCCCAAACAATAATTTTAATCGATAATGTAATGTATGTTCCTGCTCAAGTTTTAGGGTTATTTCAATGTATATTAGTTTTACACGTGGATGATTCAGAAGCCCCATGATCTGTAGGTCCACTAGGTCCCCCTACTAGCTCATAAGTTGATTTTGGATCGTTGGAGCCAATTAATCACGGATTAGCCTTACAGTAGCGTAATAAGTTGATTTGAATCGTTCAAATTAGAATTAAGGGAATTAGTAATTATATGTGATATAATTACACGTTTAATTTTGGAATTAAACTAAATTGGAGAATCGATTAATATTTAAATATGATTTAAATATTAAATTCATGAATAGGGATTGATAGTAGTGGAATTGGTAATTAATTAATTTAATATTTGATATAAATTAATTAGAATTAATTAAATTATATAAATTAATTATTAATTATTAATTTTATGAGAAAAATTAACTATTGAATTAATTTTTGTAAAATTAATAAAATTTCAATTTTTGAAAATAAAATTGATTTTGGAAATCAATTGATAATTAAAACAAAAGTTGAAAAATGAATGTGGAAAATCCCAAATTCCCACCTTATTTGAAGTAGGTTAGTCATAATTCCATTACAATTCTCAATAAATTCAAGACAGCAACTGTAATTCATGCATGCTTCTTGATTGCATGATTTTCATGCAATATATAGCTCAAATTCTGAGTGAAATGGCTAGGCAATTTGTGTCTGAATTACAAAGAAATCAAGAGGTTGAAGAAGACTGTTCTTCAAAGTGAAAACCAGAAAACTTTTCTCCTCCATTTCCCTAATTCAAGCTTATTTTGAGTCCCACAACTCAATCTAAGGTACCAAGAGGATAGTAGGGAAGACCTTGTGGTGGTTCACATTCAAAGGAAGGGAGGATCGCAGCTGGAATTCGTGATTTAAAGGTATCTTCAAAGGTTAGTGTTGAAACCTTCTTTTTTAAGTTATGAGCTTGCTGAATTTGAAGTCAAAATTAATGAATTAGAATGCTTATTGATCTTGTTTTTCTTCCGTTGTTTGTTTCCTAATTCCAACACCTCCATCTTCAAGTTTAGAGACTCTGTCGATGCTCCTCCATCTTCAAGTTCAGAGGTTCCGTCGATGCTCCTCCATCTTCAAGTTCAGAGGCTTCGTCAATGCTCTTCCATCTTCAAGTTTGAAGGTTTAACCACTTCCTCTTCAAAGTCGGGTTTGGATGCTTCGCTCCCTCTTCAAAATATTGGTGCAGCTTCTTTCCTTCTCCAAATTTTTGGTATAGCTTTCCTTCCTCCCAAAAATGTTGGTGAGGTTTTGCTCTTTCTCCAAAATGTTAGTGCAATTTCACTCCCTCCTAAAATGTAAGTGCAGCTTTGCTCCCTCTCGAAAAATGTTGGTATGGCTCCGCCTCATATGCGAAATCATGTTTGGTCTGCCTGGTTTTGCTTCATACACGAGAACAACTCTAGTCCACTTGGCTTCACCTCATATGTGAGATCGACTCCGGTGCACTCGACTCGGCTCAAAAGCTTGATGGCATGTTCTCTCCATCCTCAAATCTTAATGGCATATCCACCTCATCTTCAAAACAAGATAGCATGCTATATCTTCAAAGTCGAATCGAGAAGTGATGTAATAGGGTTGTTTAGAACTTTCTGGGGTCATCCCTATGATAGTCGAATAAGGTTGTTAGACCAAAAATTGACAATGTAATGGGGTTGTTTAGATCTTTCCGGGGTCATCCTTATGTTGATCAAGAAGTGACGATCAAATAGGGTTGTTACACCTGTCCATCTGTTGATCAAGAAGTGATGTAATAGGGTTATTTAAACCTTTCCAGGGTCATCCCTATATTGATCAAATAGGGTGTTAGACCTTTCTGGGGTCCCTATGTTGATCAAAAAGTGGCGATATAATATGATTGTTTAGACCTTTCCAGGATAGTCCCATGTGTGTCAATGCGGCAGTCATGTATCGGGGCATTGTTGCAAAAAAAAAAAATCACCATTTGCAAAAAAAAAATGATAAGAAGTTGGCAAGATAAAAAAAGTTACTCCCTCGAATGCAAGTTATAAGTAGCTTTAATTTCGGTAAAAAATGGGGGCATGTTAGTAAAAATAAATAAATTCCAAATGATGGAAAATAAAAATTAAAAAAAATATTGAAGAAAGAAAAGGAAATTTTGAAGAAAAAAAAAAAGAAGAAAAAAAGGGAAAAAAACAAAACAAAATAGAGAAAAGATTAAAGAAAAGAAAAAGGAGAAAAGAGGGGAAAAAAAGAGAAAAAAAGCTGGAAAGAAGAGGGGAAAAAAAGGGAAAAAAGGAAGAAGAAAGGGAAAAAAACGTGGAAAGAAGAAAAAGGAGAGAATGAAGAAACGTCGAGGTTAGAAAAGAACCCTAATGAACCCCGAATTGGGGGTTTGGCAATTGATAGAGAATTTGCAGAAGAAAAGGTGAAATTCTTCTTGCTATATGTTTTTCTCACACCAATGCATTTGTAGACTTCAATTCCAATGGTCACGTGTCTTACCCAAAGACTTCTAGTGATGAAATAATGGGTTCACCACCAAGGTCAAATAGTGGTAAATCTAGTTCTCCATCTCCAGTGAGGCGAAGAGAAAGTTCGCTGAAGGAACATAGATCTTCTCGACAGAAGACCTTTGCTGGTCGTATTGTGTTCAATTTTTTCATAAAAATGTAGATTCTTCTTCCTCCGTTTCTTCTCGAGCTACTGAGTTGTCAAATATATCTGAAATCCCTCCGTCTGAAAATTTGGAAGTTAATTCAGAAGATCAATCCTCTCTGGCCACATTTGAAGAAGCAATAAAAGAATTGGAGTCAAAAGATCAAGAAACTGAAATCCCATCGAATTTTCCAGGAATAATGATCAATCAATTGTATGCCATTGCACCTTCTGACCTCAATTCTCTACTCTTTTCATCAGATTCAAGTTTTCTACAATCTTTGGCTAGCCGCACCTAGCACAATTCAGTGCCTTGAATTTGTAGGGCTTGACCTACCTGATTCAATAGATGAATTAATTGTGTGTGGTGTCCTAGTTCTGCAGGGTGAACGTGTTTTTGGGGTTGATTTCATGGTTCATGCGGACCCGACTGCAAAACGGGAGTGATCATGGAGCCAAAGAGAAAGAAGACAGCATAGTGGAAGTATGAAATTGTAAAAGAGTATTAAAAAAAAAGGCCCAAGTGAAGACCAAGAGAAAAAAAATGGAGGAAATCCAAATAAAAAAATATATGGAAGAGTAAGGATACACCTTGTGGCAAGATCTTCAAACTAATGGCGTGAAGTGTTCATCCCAATTTATAGTATGAGGGTAAATCTGAATTGATTTAGATTTGAGCAAAATCTCTTCCAATTAAGAGAATCTAATTAGATCTGAGTCGAGTTATCATATCATTTACAAACTTGATGGGATTTAAGATTTACACTAAAAGAAATTCAGGCTTTAACCGACATTAAAGGGCTGACAACAGACATTAAAGACAGTGGTATTAAAGCCATTTATGTCGGTTGTCTTTAATATCGGTTTTAAATCGACATTAAGGACAGTGGTATTAAAGCCATTTATGTTGGTTGTCTTTAATATCGGTTTTAAATCGACATTAAGGGCTTTAATAACATTGTCTTTAATGTCAGTTGCAACCGACATTAAAGCCTAAGAATCAAATGAAACCCTTTAAATCGACATTGAAATCCAGAATCTGTAAAGCCTAAGAATCAAATGAAGCCCTTTAAATCGACATTGAAATCCAGAATCTGTCCGTTTTATCAATTATTGTCCGTTTTTTTAAATTTCGTTGCCGAATGCATTTCTTCGGTCAAAAAGTATAACATGACACATCATCATCGAACACTGTGGCTATGACATATTATTTATGTATGGATTGCAAATCTATTACATTTAATCCGCAAATTTTGCTATAAAATTATAATTTAAAAGGCTGTACAATAATTCAGTACTTGAAAACACAAATTACAAGTAATGCAAACATTATGATTTTACAAACATTATGAGTTTACTGTCCCTCTCCACTTGGTAAGTATGGATCCCTTCATAATTCTTCTTGAATAGACCCCCCCCCCCCCCCCCCAGCTTCAGCAGTGTTTGGTTATAGGCAACTTTGTCTGACCACTGTTGTTCAAAGGCTCACAAACAAAAAAGGTTTAAGACAAAGGATTGAAAGTGAAAATGTGATCAAAATTCATATTCAACTAATCGTGTTTATTGGAAATGCGTATAAATGGTACATTCAAGCAAAATTCTTGTAGTGAATGTGTTGGATCTAGAGTTCCCCAAGAAAAAGCATAAAAGAGGTTGCAATACCAAAACTTTACTCTTTTGTTGCACTTGCAAAACAAGAAAACTCAATAGTTGAATAAATTTGAGATAGATTTGGATGATTTGGCCTAAAATCATATGCAAATTTATCTCAAATTAAATTTCCTCAAGTTAAAATGAATTATGAAGGATCTTATTCCAAATTAAAATTTGGTCATATTCTAAATTTTATCATAAATTGTTCGACTTTGAGATTAAATTGTGAATAAAATCTAAGTTAAAATTTGGCAATGTTCCAAATTTTATGTTCAAATCATTCAAATTTATCATTTTATCCTTAAGTCAAATTAATTAAGGATAAAATCTCAAAATGATGTCAAATTCAAATTTGTGTATCTTCCAAATTTTATATCAAATCCATTTAGATTTAGGTTCTTATTCTATTTCCAAATCAGATTGCAGAAAAGATCTCAAATTCATCCCAAATTAAAATTTGGTCATATTACAAATTCAAATATCCAACCTTAAGTTTTTTTATCTTCAATTAAAATAAATTGCGGAGAAAAAAAAAATCTCAATTGATCTCTTATTAAAATTTGGGCATATTCCAAATTTTATCTTAAATTTAAATCAAGTTTAGCTTTTATCTCCAATCCATATCAAATTGGAGTAAAATATTAAATCGAAATTTGACTATATTCCAAATTTTATCTCAAATTCGAGTTAAAGTTATATACAAAATTCATAGCTTGACTGACACATCAATTGAGGTGAAGTTCAGAAACAAATATATTTGAATTTCTATTCCAACTTTATATTTTTCGAGATTCATCACCCATATATGCACCTAAATCTAGAAAATGGGCATTTGTTGAATAAGAAATTTTGGACAAATCACAAATTATCACGTCATTTACTAAATTAATTATGAAATTCTAAATAATTGAATTTGAGACTAATTAGAAGTTGACATGTATCCCAAATTGAAGTTGAAGATATAAATTGACGAATTCCAATGAGGCCACATGTTTTCTTCATAACCATTGGATTGAATAAAATTAATTTGGTCCAAATTGATATTATTATTTGGGCTAAAAGTCCAATTGAGCCCAAAAATAGACTTGATTTGACCTAAATGTCAAATAAGGCTCAAATGCAATTAGTTGGCCCAAGGGCCAGGTCACCAACTAAGCCCAAGCCCACGAAGCCCACCGGAGAACTATATAAATAAATAAGCTCACACCTCAAAGAGCTTAGAGGGAATTGTCTACAATCAGAAGACTTCTTTAACTCTTGAAGCTGATCACACTCAAAGACTGAAGTCTGGACTCCAACTTCAAGAACATCCACTCTTGAAGCCTCATGTGAACATTGATCCTCGAAGAAGATCAATAAGCCCAAAGGTCGATCATGTAAGAAGATCAAGAAGCCCAAAGGCCAATCATCTAAGAAGATCAAAAACCCCAAAGATCATCAAAGAAGATTAGCAAGCCCGAGACTGATCAATCAACAAGCCCAAAGACCGATCATTCAAGAAGATCATCAAGCCCAAAGGCCGATCATCCAAGAAGATCATCAAGCCTAAATGTCGATAATCCATTAACAAACCCAAATGCCGATAATTCAAGAAGATCAACAAACCTGAATCAATCATCGAAGAAGATCAACCAACTCAAAGATTATAGTTTATTTTGAAAGCTTCAAAGAATTATATATTAAAGATTGTATTTGTTGTAATGAAATCAATACATTCCAAAAACGTGGTGCAAACAACAATACATAGAGTTTTTCCCCCAGACTTTTGTAGACTGTACACATCCCTTGATCAAAATGTAATATTTTTGTTCAGCATATTTTTTATAGCCAATTTGTTTTTTCTTTTTGTTGGACATGAGATGAGAATAATGGGCTGAAAAGCACAAACTTACTGATCTTTTGGGCTTTGACAATACGCTGGCCCTTAATCGAATACTGAAAACCACCTTATTTCTTCACACAAACACAAAACAACGTGCTGAAAGCACAATCCATGTGATGAAGGTTCTCGACCTTAAACTTTGATGGCTGAGATTAGAGCTTCACACTTCTGCTGGTTATTCACTTCAAAAGACTAACTTTTCTTTTCTCTTTGCAGAGAAAGAATGAAAGAAAAGAAAAGAGAGAACTGCCGGAAGGTTGCTGGAAATCGTAGAGGGTGATGAGTCTTCTGTCGTCTAGGCAAAGGGAGGTAAAGCTAGAGGTCGTCTAGACGATAAGAGACAAGTCTTCTAGAAGATGAATGCTTTACTGAAGATCGTCTAAATGAAGGCGCCTAAACGATGGTCATCTACACGATGGGGCTTACAGAAGTAAACGATTGTTGGCTAAAAGCTAGACGATCGTTTGATAAAAGCTACACGATAGAAGAAGACGATCGGGAAGAAGATGAACACGATAGTTTTACGTGGTTTGGCCAAGGAAGGCCTACGTCCACGGAGAAGCTGACGGGAGTTTTATTCAAGATTGATACAAGATAAGTTTGATCACTCAATTACAATTTTCACTCTCTCACTTTACAATTAGTTACACAATGTATTTAAAGGTAGCTTGAATTGTAGCAGATTTTATAACTGAATGAAGTTATTTTCAACTTTCTATATAACAATCTCCACCTTGAAATGAACTTCATGTTTTCTTTAGCTTCTCTGATCTGACTGTCTTTTTCCTTTAACCTTTGTCTCTCAACTCAAACCCTATTATATCAAGGCACTTCTGAAGTTTGAGCTGAGTGACTGTCTTTGTCAACATGTCAGAGGGATTCTCTGAGGTATGAACTTTCAGAACTTCAATCTATTTAGCTTCTATTTGCTGTCGAATGAAATGATATTTAACATGTATATGTTTAGTTCTGTTATGGTACTGAGGATGCTTAGATAAATGAATTGTACTCTGATTATCACAAAATATCTTCATTGTATTCTGTTTAATTCTGAAGTCATATAGGAGACCCTTTAGCCATAGGCCTTCCTTCACTGCTTCTAAAAGTGCAATGAACTCTGCGTTAGTAGTAGAAAGGGCTACTATTGATTGTAAAGTAGCAATTCAGCTTAGGAAACACCTTCCAAATAGGAAGATATACCCTGATAATGACCTCCTCTTATCTAGATCTCCGACATAATCTAAGTCAACATAACCAGTCAGCTCTGGTTCACTGTCTAGTAGTTGTTGGTACATTTGTTTAGCATTAGTAGTACCCTTTAGATACCTCATAATCCGCTTTGTAGCATCCTAGTGCCTCTTACCCGGATTAGCCATGTATTTACTCACCAGGCTAGTAGCATAAGCAATGTCAGGTGTTGTAGACACCATTAGATACATCAAACTTCCCACAACTTGGGAATAGGGGACTGTTGACATGATCTGCTGATGTTCAATATTTGATTCTTTGGGTGAATTTTCTGCTGAGAGTTTGAAATGGTTAGCAATAGGAGTAGTTATTTCTTTAGCCTCTATCATTTGATACTTCTTTAACAATTTACTGTAGTATTGTGATTGATCAATGCTTAGAATACTAGTTTTTCTGTTTCTAATAATGCCAATGCCTAGTATTCTTGTTGCATTTCCCATGTCTTTCATTTCAAACTCTGACTTCAGTAGATCTTTTACTTTATTCAACTCTTTCATAGTTGCTCCTGCTAGAAGCATGTCATCTACATATAGTAACAAGTAGATATGTTGAGTATAGGACTCTGTATTTATGTAAACACAGCTGTCATAGGAGCTTTTATCAAAACCATTCTTCTGAACAAGATCACTAAACCTTCTATTCCAGCATCTAGGGGACTATTTGAGGCCATAGATAGATTTTTTCAGTAAGCACACATAGATTTTTTCAGTAAGCACACATAATCTTCCTTCCCTTTGACCTTATACCCCTTTGGTTGGCTCATATAGATAACTTCCTCTAGGAAGCCTTGTAGAAAATCTGTTTTGACATCTAGTTGCTCCAGCTCTAGGTTATTTTGAGCCACAATAGACAACAACAATCTGATAGAAGTCTGTTTTATCACTGGAGAAAAAATCTCATTAAAATCAATACCTAGCCTCTATGCAAAACCCTTAGCAACCAGCCTAGCTTTAAATCTAGGTCCTTGATCATTAGGGAAATCTTCCTTCAACTTGTACACCCATTTGGATGCAATTGGCTTGTATCCTTTAAGCAAAGATGTCAACTCCCATGTGTTGTTTATCACTAGTGAATCAACCTCTTCATTCATAGCTTCTATCAAAATCTTAGTTTTAGAACAACTCATTGCTTCCACAAAGGTTGAGGATTCTGAATCATTAGTTAAATCAGAAGCATTCAAGGCTAAGTAGTCTTCATACCTTGAAGGTGGCACGATGTTTCTTTTCTGCCTATCTCTAGCTAGGCTGTAATCTCTCAACTCTGGTTCTTCTTGCTCAGGATCAATAGTAGCATGTTCTACTTCTTCTTCTAGATGAGGTAGTTACTCAAAATATGATTTAGAGCTTGAAGGATCAGAAGTAGGAATTAAAACTTGCTCCACCTCAATTTTATCATTCTTCTCTTGAGGTACTGAAACATTAGGATTAGATCTCTGCATATACATCTCATCTTCTCTTAAAACTACATCTCTACTAGTTATGCATCTTTTCTCAGTAGGGTGCCATATTCCAAACCCTTAACACCTTCTGTGAAGCCCAAAAACATACACTTCACAGCTCCGGCAGCTAATTTCCCTTTACTCTGATGAATAAAGCCAGTGTAGCCAAACACCCTTAGGTTATTCAGGTTAAGAGGTTGTTTGGTCCACCTTTCTTCAGGGGTTAGAAGGTTAAGAGATGCATGAGGGCATCTATTCAGTGTATAGACAGTATATGAGGCTACCTCTGCCCAAAATTTCTCAGGAAGTATAGCATCAGATAATAGGCTTCTTACTCTCTCCATTATTGTTCTGTTCAACCTTTCTGCCACCCCATTTTGCTGAGGTGTATACCTAATTGTCTTGTGTCTAGTTATACCATGTTGTCTACAAAAAACATTGAACTCCTCTACACAGTACTCAAGCCCATTATCAGTTCTTAGACACCTAATCTGACAGTTAGACATTTTTTTCAACCATGAACTTCTATTCTTTAAATTTTTCAAAAACTAAATTCTTAGATTTAAGGAAATAGATCTAGCTTTTTCTTGAGTAGTCATCAACAAAGGTTAAGAAATACCTGGCTCCACTTAATGATTGAAAAGGTGAAGGACCCCATAGGTCTGAATGCATATAGTCAAGGATGGCCTTGGTTGTATGCTGAGCCTTCACAAAACTCTGTCTAGTAGCCTTCCCTATTACACAATGTTCACAAAAGGATAGGCTATGATGAACTCCCTTAGGTAGAATACCTTGGTTGGCAAGAGCTTGACCTTTGGAACTAATTTGTAAGAGTCTTTTATGCCATAGATCTTCTTTAGTAGGCTGATTTTGAGTCACAATCAAAGCTGAGTGAACCTTATGAACTCCTTGAACTACATACACTCCATTAATCTTCACCCCTCTAAGGATAGGCTTACTGTTCTTCAAAACTTCATAGTAACCTTCCTTGCCTCTGTATTCACAGCCAGTAGAATCAAGCATGCCTAGTGAAATTAGATTTCTCTTCAGCTTAGGCACATGTCTGACATTTCTTAAAAGCTTGACTGTTTCATCATCTAGTTTTAGTGAGACTGAGCCAATCCCAACCACTGGACATGAGTTATTGGTTCCCATGTAGACTGATCCTCCATCTCATTCTCTGTAGGTACTAAACTAGCCTTTGTAGGGTGTCATGTGGAAAGAACACCCTGAATCTAGAACCCAATCTAGGTTCTTATTAGCTTCTTCTTCTGCCCTGCAATTAGAGGTAGCCAAAGCATCAGAATAAAAGTAAGAGTCCTCACAAACTAAGGCTTCACCTGACTGATTAGGTTGGACTTTGGGTTGTGGTTGAGATTGCTTATTTTTCTGCTCATTTTTTCACTTCAATGTTCTGTAATCTTTGATTAAATGTCCAAGTTTTTTACAATATTTGCATCTGACCTTGGACTTCTCTTTCCCTTCTTCATTCGAGCTTTGTTTGCCTTTTTTTTATTGTTCTGTTTTGACTTCCCCTTTACAAACAAGCCCTCTACACTAGGCTTGTCTTCTTTGCTTATAATGAGCTCCATTTCTCTAATCTTAAGAGCAGAAATTATGATATCAATAGTTATGGAATCTCTCCCATATTTTAGGGTTGTCTTCACTTCTCTATAGGAATCAGGCAATGAGTTAAAAAGCACAAATGCTTCATTATCTGTCCCAATTTCTTCTCTGATCTTGAATTCAGTGGTAATTCTTTTGAAATCATCTAGACTCTTTCTTAAAGACTTAGAAGCACTCATTTCGAATGTAAAGAACCTTTCCCTTAGGAAAAGTTTGTTGGGCAGATTTCTTGTCTCATAAAGCTCATTCAATTTGCTCCACGTCTTATAAGTTATCTCTTGATCAATCGCTTGCCTTAGGACATTATCAAAAAAGTTTAAAACCAGTGTTCCATGAGCAATTAGCTGCATGTTTTCTTTTTCTTCTTCTGTTGTTGTGCTTGGCAGCTTTGCTGGATCTTCTAGTGCCTTATATGCCCTTTGTTGTCCCAAGATAGCCTTAATTTTGGCTTTCCACAAACCAAAATCGCCTTTTCATCAAATTTTTCAATGTCATACCTTGCTACTGCCATATCTGTTCTAAATTCAACTGAAAGACTCCAAGATTTTTGCTTCTTTGAATCTTGACTAATCTTGAAACTTTCTTGTAGGCTCTGATATCACTTGTTGGGCTTGAGAAGAGAATAATGGGCTGAAAAGAACAAACTTACTAATCTTTTGGGCTTTGACAATACACTGGCCCTTAATCGAATACCAGAAACCACCTTATTTCTTCACATAAACACAAAACAACGTGTTGAAAGCACAATCCGTGTCATGAAAGATCTCGACCTTACACTTTGATGGCTGAGAATAGAGCTTCACACTTCTGCTGGTTATGCACTTCGAAAGACTTAACTTTTCTTTTCTTTTTGCAGAGAAAGAATGAAAGAAAAGAAAAGAGAGAACCGCCCGAAGGCTACCGGAAATCACAGAGGGAGATGAGTCTTCGGTCGTCTAGGCGAAGGGAGGTAAAGTTGGAGTTCGTCTAGACGATAAGGGACAAGTTGTCTAGACGATGAAAGCTTTACTGAAGATCGTCTACACGAAGACGTATAAACAATGGTCATCTACACGATGGGGCTTGCAGAAGTAAACGATCGTTGGCTAAAGCTAGACGACCGTTTTCTAAAAGCTACACGATCGGTGGGTTAGAGGTACACGATAGAAGAAGACGATCGGGAAGAAGATGAACACGATAGTTTTATGTGGTTCGGCCAAGGAAGGGCTACATCCACGAAGAAGCTAACAGGAGTTTTATTCAAGATTGATACAAGATAAATTTGATCACTCGATTACAATTTTCACTCTCACTTTACAATTAGTTACACAATGTATTTAAAGGTAGCTTGAATTGTAACAGATTTTGTAACTGAATGAAGTTATTTTCACCTTTCTATATAACACTTTTGAATAATAATCACAAGCATGAGGGATCGGCATATCCTTTAGAAGGAAGTGTTTATCTCAAAAGTGTATTTACAATTTTTATAGCCAAATTTAAAAATGTCCTATAGTTGTGTCGTAGTAAAATCGAGTCCAACTTAATTAGCGTTAAATTTGTACTATAACAATGTTCAAAAGTTTAATTTTCCGAATGTGTGGAAAAGTAATAAGTCCCTAAAAAATGTATCATAGTTTTCCTTTAGAATGTAAGTGCATATTTCAAAGGCCTATTTACAAAATATGTGCTCTTAGAAAAATCACTAACAAGTCCACCCCTATAGATAAAACAAAAAAATAAATAAGTAAATAATTCAAAGTCACTTTTCTCCTAACAAAATGTAAAACCAATTAATTAACTATTAAAATTACTACATTTTCCAAAACATGATCATTAATTTGACATACACTTAGTAATTGTGTAATTAAAATACCAAAATACTTTGTATAATTAAAATATCAAAATACTAATAAGAGCATAGTTTGACTGACATAAAATTTGTACTATCAACCTTGAAATCAGATATTTGATTCTCTCACCCCATATGTTATAAAAAAAGATTAAATATCAAAAGTTTATAAAATATAACATTTAATAAAGGTAGTTAAAAGGTTGATCGTCAAAGAGGTAGAATTTATCGATCAAATCTTTAAAATGATCACTCATTGAAAGATTGGTAGAATTCATCTCGAGAAATTTATTATATGTCTAAAATGAGGAAGTGTTCTTGAAAAAAAAATGTCTCTTTTTTAGGATTTTTGGAAAGTATCTAAATGTTTAAATGGTTGTTTATTCGTTTGTTGTTTTCTTACTACTTTGCTAGCCTCCAACTACTATGTATGCTTACTCTCCTAGATCATCTCCTATTTCTTTCTTGATTTACAAACAAAATTCGATGACTTCTTTTTTCAATATTTAGAAATGGATTCTTATTTAAAAATTGAATATTATAGGTATATATTTGGTACCTTTAATATTAATATTGTTGTTTTCAAAACTTATTAGAGAAATATTGTTGTTTTGAAACTTATTAGAGAAATATTGTTGTTTTGGGAGTTCGAGACTAGAGGTCGAACGTTGAGAACTCGACGAACAAAGAAAAACTTGGAAACAATACATAGGCCGAAACTTCAACCCTCGACAAGGGAAATCTCGCGAATCTCACTTAGGTTGTCGAAAGTTGAAGTTTCTACACACATCCACCCTCGAGATTGTAGGTTTATTATTTTTCTTTTTACCTCATATAGAAAATAAAGTAATGAGATGGTATACTATATGTATCTGTGTACTCGAGCTGCTTCTAACAACCTATGCATTTTTTATCATTTTGAATTAGACAGAGGCTTGTGGGATTGACGTGAGGGGGTGGGGATGCCTATATTTCTGGGAGCGAACTCCAGGCGAATATGAAGCGCATGGATACAAGTTATGCCTTAGAATGAAAGACAATTCCGAATTAGCTTTGTATACGAACAAAATTTTGTATATTAGGTTGCGAAGGTTACACACATGTCGAAACTTCAAAGCGATTAAGGAGATAAGTGGGCTGAAGCAGATTAAGGAAAGAGCGAGATTCAAAGCGAGATAGTAGGAGAGAGCGAGATGTTGAACAAGATTTTAAGAGAAGAGAGAGCGAGATTTTAGGAGAGAGCGAGATTCAAAGCGAGAATGTTGGAGAGAGCGAGATTTAATTTATATTGACTAATCTGACTAACATTGAACTTGGTAAAATGAAATGGTTGAATAATTGAAAAATGAGATTATTCAGGAATACACATTGAATGCTAAGATTACGCATTGAGTTTCTGGTAGTAGATCCATAATAAAAAAAAAAAAGTATTTGTGATTGTTCCAAAAGAAATGAAAGCTAGTAATCATTAATGGAAAAATAACAACAATAACAGAGAGAGCGAGAGTGAGAGAGCGAGATCTTAAGAGAGAGCGAGATCTTAGAAAAGAGCGATACTAAGAGAGCGAGATCTTAGGAGAGAGTGGGAGAGCAAGATCTTAGGAGAGAGCGAGACTAAAAGAGCAAGATCTTAGGAGAGAGTGAGATTGAGAGAGCAAGATCTTAGGAGAGAGCGAGAGTCTTCACTTTATTTGAACTTTCCATAGAAATATATATAAAAAAAGAGAAAAAAGAGCTAATTGAATAATCATTAGACAATAAATTGAATATATTAGATTATTATACTATAATTGAATAATCATTAGACAACAAATTGAATATATTAGATTATTATACTATAATTGAATAATCATTAGACAACAAATTGAATATATTAGATTATTATACTATTATTGAATAATCATTAGACAATAAATTGAATATATTAGATTATTAAACTATAAATTGAATATATTAGATTATTATAATATAAAACGTTATTAATTACAAAAAAAAAATGAATATACAGTAGATTATTATAAAAAAAATTGAATATACAATAAATTATAATAAAAAAATTGAATATACAATAAAATGAATATATAATAAAAAATAATTATTTATTATTCAATTCCTAACTATCTGGAGCCCGTCTTAGTAACGAAGAACACTTCCTTCGATTATGTCCTAACTGGTTACAAAATCCACATCGTTGTCGAGTGGCTGGTTCTGTCCAATCCATCTCGTTATGATAACGTGAACTTTTCGGTCTACTAGGTCTTCTCAACAACGATGGATCGGGATGTAAGACGGGCATATTAAGGTGCGTGATCCAGTAATCTTCATGCAGTATAGGTTGAAATTGAGGAGAGTAACATTCAGCATACATTGACAATTTGTAGTAGTCCTCAATAAAACCTTCGTAGTTCATGTTAAAATGTGAGCAAATGGCCATAAAATGTGAGCATGGAATGCCGAATGCTTGCCACTTGTTACATGAACAGTACACTATCACTCTACAATACATAGAAGTATACACTATCACTCTACAAATTGTCAACCTATGCTGAATGTTACTCTCCTCAATCATCTGATCACAACCTTGGTCAAGAGATGGAGGTCCGAGATGCATACATTCCATATGTCTGTTGGAGAGTGCACTATCACTCTACAAGACATAGAAGTGTTGTTGGGGTTACCTGTTGACGGTGAGCCGGTCACCGGAGTGATGTACGATGACTTATTAGAAGTTTGTCAACTGTACCTCAATGCGACACCACCTGCCGACAAGATTAAAGGATCGAGGTTAAGTTTAATATAGTTAGGAACACAATTTCGTGAGCTCACAGATGATACAGACGAGGAAACCGTCATAAGATATGCGCGAGCATATATACTACAAATGATGGGTGGAAGTCTGTTTTCAGATAAATCAAGTCATTTTGTTCACTTGATGTTCCTGCCACTATTAGCTAACCTCCATATGTGGGGTGGTATTCGTGGGGTGGAGCATGCTTGGCATGGTTGTATAGACAACTATACAAAACAACAAGACCTGAGGTTCAAGAGATAGCTGGGCCTCTCATACTTTTACAACTATGGGATTGGGAGCGATTTCCAACAATGGCTCCACAGCTACATCATGCTAATGACGCTCAGTTAGTTAGACGAGCCTACGGTTCTTGGTATGTTGTTTTAATTCAATTTAATTTTTATATCACTGATCTAGTTAATTTAAATTCTAAATTATCAATTTAAAAATTTAGGTGGAGAGACAAATTTTGTGTGATTAGGACAACCACACATGTAGTCAATCAATATAGATACATGTTTGATCTGCTTCAACCTGAACAGGTACATTACATTAAACCTAATTGATTATTTTATTCACATTTTTATTGTATTTGTCTTTAATATTCTCTAATATAATATTTTGTGTTTCAGGTTATTTAGGAGCCGTACAAAATTATTGTGCATACTTTGTCTAATTTTTGTACGAATGGTCAAAACATATGGCGGATGATAAGTCTTCTCATATGTTTTCACATTGGTGAGTGGCATCTTCCTGACAGGGTGATGAGACAATTTAGTTTTCAGCAGGATGTCCCATCGCCTTGTAATACTGAACCTGCATGATATTGACCTAAGGACTGGAGATTGGTCCAAAAAAATTGCACATTTTGTAGTGCGATGGCACTATCGTGCAAGGTTTATTGCAGTGGGGGTTTCTCTTGAACAGTTTGACACGGATGTTACTCCAAAATATATTCATTGGTATAATAATATCACAAGGCACTACATCACTCGTTCGGGAGCAACTGTGGGTCATCTGGTAAATGAATGAATATTATCTAATTTTTTTAATTTAAATTTATTTTAAATATTTTCTAATTGTTTTATAATTCATAGAGATCGAACAACAGTAGACTCCGTGAGGTTGCGAATGATCCGAACCAGGTTCTTACTATATGTAGTGACAACCAAAGCTATATGGAGAAAATTCATTATATGTATGATATACCTATTATTCCTCCTCCAGCTCCTAGACGTAGAGGACCTGTTCGGGAAGAGGATGAGTTTGATAAGGTTGCACATAATGTGGAAGAGTTTCCCCCATGACGCTGACGCTGAGTCAAACTGATTATGTTAGTCCGATGATGATGATGCCAGCATTTGGTTCAGGACATTATGACTCAGAGGCTGGTCTTTCGTCTTCATACGTGCATGGACATGGTCGGGGTCGTGGAGAGCATAATGAATATTTATATTATGAAGCGCCTACAGAGGTACCAGAGCAACATCAAGAAGAACCCGAGCAACCTCAAATTCGAAGTCGACGACGACAACCAGCTCGAAATCGACAACGTCCGCCTCGTGGGACACATTGATTTTTGTAATTATTTTTATATAAATGAGATATTTAATTTACATTTTTTTTTATTTTTATGAGTTATTATTTTTTTTTAATTTATTCTTTTTAGAGTTTAAATAAAATAATAAAATATTTTTAAAAATTGTTTTTATAAAATGATAAATTAAAAAAAGAAAAAAAAAAAAGAAAGGATTAGAAAGAAGAAGGTGGAATGTGTAATAATTAAAAAGGAAAAAAAAAAGGGGGAGATTTGTACGGTATTCTCGCTATTTCGCTCTCGCTCACGCTTACACTCAAAATCTCGCTCTCGAATTTGATTGGGAATTTCAGTGGTTAGAAGGAGATTCATTAGCTCGTTATCTAGTCAGACTTGCTGAGATGACAGAATCCGTAAAAATTATTCAACAAGCTTTGGAAAGAATTCCAGGGGGACATTATGAAAATTTAGAAATACGATCTTTTGATAGAGAAAGGTCTCTGGAATGATAATTAAACAGACTCAATAATAATGTTAGGAAAGTATAGGTCGAGGGTTCAAAGTTCGACATACAAATGAAAGGAAGGTCGAGGGTTCAAAATTCTCGACATATTTTTTTTTAAAAAAAAAACAACGATATTTTTACAAATAGTTTGAAAACAACAATATTTTCCTAAATAGTTTCTAAAAGGACAATATCCTTTTAATTTTTCCTATATATTTGTGTACCTCATAAATGAAATACACTCCACACTCTGAACCATCAGACCAAGACGACTTTCATCTCACTGACAAGCTATTGTGAACGAATCTCTGTGGATGTACCCATTGTCTTAATTGCCATGTGCGCATGCACAAATGATGACTTCGACACTCCTAAGAACACAACGGTTGTAGCCAACTTGCGAATCCCTACGAATGCGCAACCCAAAATTTTTCAAAATCCCAAAGATTTTGAACCTCTGGCGATGTGTGATATGAGATTAAGGGTCAAAAGTTTCAATCAGGCGAACATTCATCCACTAATCTATTGGAAATTTATGATAAGATATAAATAAATACAAAAACTAAATTGTATCTCAAATTTCCACTTCACGGGGTAGAGTCAAAAGGTTAATGATCATAAAATATCAATCTGTCGGAGTTTTTTCTCCATAAAACTTGACAATCTCCCACATACAGACAACCTGACGATCTTGCCTCCCACTGTAACAATACATTTTCATCTTGGCAGACTCTAAGACTTTACTTCTATTACAACTGCATTCTCTGATTTTCTTCATAAACTCCAAGACTCAACATAAAACCCGTAAAATCAATGAAGTAACAAAATAGGAAATCATATGAAAATAATTGTAGCTCATTTGTGCTTGTCTTGAGGTATAATCAAGTTACGTGGAACTCTTCCCCAGACATAAAAGACAGTCGCATACTCCATTTCAGCTAAGTGATACCAACTGACATCTTCTTCAATTATGAGCACCTGTTCTTGAAGAGAGTGCATTTTGCAAATGGTTTGACTCCTTCCTTCAAACCCGCTTCCAAGCTAGAGAGACTTTATCCTTAACCTTAGCAATTGCTTTGACCTTCCACTTTGATGGCTTTGTTCGTCTCGGTGATTTCATCAATCCACTTGTCTGTCTGACAAGTAGGGGTTTTTTATAGCCATCAACTTTCTCTCTCGAACTTTCCAATTGATTTTGAACCGATCACTACTACAAAACTGGGTTTTAATGTCGGGGTACAATGTTAGTTGAAAACCGATCAAATATCGTGTAACAAAAGGTCTTTAATGTTGATTGTCTTTAATGTCGGTTTTAAACCAACATTATAGATGACCAAGATTTTATTGCCAATTATTTTCAATGTCAATAATTGTCCGATATTAAATATCTGTCATCATTTTGTCATTGAAAAAACTATATATATATATATATATATATATATATATATTTGTTGCTTACACACATGCAAATAAAAAATATTTCTCTTTTACCTATACATGCACAAAATAAAATCTTAATTGATTTCGCAAATCCCCAATAAGTCCCAAGAAAATTTGGATGACAATTTTTCTCCAAAACCAAGATAAAATATATTTTTCATCCAAATCAACTCCATATGGTTTTGACAGCAAATCTTTACTATCAACCTGAAGTGTGTATATATATATATATATATATATATATATATATATATATATTCTACATTGAACAAGTAGAGTGTGCATGCTAAGTTGCGCATAAGAATAAAATTAAAAATAAATGAATTACAAAATGGTTAAAATGACTAAAAATAAGTTGAAGATAAATGTTCAATGATGTCTTTCCAAGCTTCTATGATGTCAATTTTTGGAACTAAAGACTATTCTTCCATCTACAATGTAGATAAAACAATAATTTGAACAAATAAATAAATAAAACAGAACATAATATTACCTTCAGTGAAGAATAACAATAACAGAAAAACTAGTGAGATAACAAATAAATGCAAACTTGCCAAATATAAAACTATGATGATAATGTGAAACAAAAATCAAAATTTCATGTAATTTAAGTATATAAATTACAAGTGAGCCTTAGAGTAATTACGAATGAGTTTAAAATGACTTACAAGTATTGTTTTTATGTAAAATCTTTCCTATAAACACTTCTAAGAAAAGTACTCCAGAAACACCTTAAAATGCGTTGAGTAGTTTAGAATTCTACTACTTGGTTGAAATCTTGAAAATGAGGATAGCTAGTTGCTATGGTAGAAGCCTATATGAATGGACTCTAATTTGTTTCCTTCAAAACTACAACTCTCCATGCTCAAATAATAAAAGAAAGAATCTTGTAAGTGTCAATGATCACATCAAAAGAAAGAATCGCACAAGAATCACTCAATCTTTACCAACTAATTCAATTCCCAGTTTTGTCCAAAGACTAAAATACTTTAGCTTCAACAACTGATGGTCAATAATTAACATTTACCTTAATGCCCATTAAAGGCAGCATTTGGACTTGGGTGTAGGCCAAGAAAGTGATTCTTTTAAGAACAATTTGAAAAAGGTGATGTGTTGGAGAAGCAACCACCGGCCGCAGCTAGAAGGGAATATACAAACAAAACAAAAAATCAAAATCATAGGCTAGAAGAGAACAATGAAAATAATTAAACGAAAAAAGCATTCTCTTCTTTAAGAATTAACAAACACTCAAAAACAACATAATAATTCTAGAGAGATCTTAACATAAACATAAAAATAGAAAATCATCTCAAGATCTTAGCCTCACGTAACTAGTGCACAAGACTGAAGAACTACAATTTTACTTACTTAAATTGTTGCTAGGAGAGTCCAATAGGTCCTTAACAATAAGTACAAAATATTTTAGAGTTCAAACTTCAAAATTGTATAGCATTTTATATATATTTGATTGATTTTTCACAACCAACTTATTCAATAATGGAATTTAATCATTAGCCATGTAAAACCTAACCAAAAGTTAATAAAAAATAAATAAATATAAAAATGTATAATTGAAAATAGAAACTTAAAGTAATGTTTAGAAAGTAACTAAAATAGAAATATAGAACACTTTTAAGAACTATTCTCTAACCAACTGCGTCAGTCCAACGTCCTCTAAAGCCAGTTGATACTACAAATAAGTACTCTTTTCCTACAGTAAAATCAACTATGTAAAACATCCAAAAACATGTCATATCACAATCATATACTTTTAACAAAGAGACATACGAACAGAAAAGTAAATCGTCCAAGAAAAAGTAATTGAACATGAAAAACAAACCATTAAAAAAAAAAACAACTCAAGAGGGAAAGAATACTCCAAACCTTCATATCCTATAGTGCAGTAACCGTAGATATCCTTCAATAGATTGCTTAATCTTGCATTGAGACTCGGTATGAATTAACAGAATAGTTTTAATTTATTTGATTGTTTGAGTTACCTATTTTTTCAATTACAAATGGACTCCAATTCATTTGCAAAGCCATCAATTAATGATATGCTATTGTAGATTATTAAATATCCCTCGTGCACCACCTTACATATGTTTTTTCTTTCTCCTTCAACCTTTCATCTGGACACACTGAAAAATTCACAATTGTTTAAATCAATACTTAATGGTAAAATAATAATAACTAATGTTGTAAATTAGCAATAAGATTACCCAATTCTTACTGATTAGTATCTTAAAGAGTTGGTTGATAAATGCTTGAAGAATTTAACCCTTTAACGATTGTATCTTTTAACATTCTCAAATCTTTTCTCCCGTGTATTGTAAAATAATTATTACATACACGCAAAGAAATTAGTAAACATTAAAGTATATAAAAGAAAATTCATCAAAAGTTTATTAACTAACACGGCGCTAGGATAATGTGCTCTAGGATATATTGAGAGAGTATTTTCTCAAAATCATTATTACGATTTATTGAATATCTCTTTTTTTCAGTATATATAAATATACATCTTCCGGCTTAAAAAATTCTTTTCTAAAAGAAACTGAAATTATATATACACTATCAGAAACATTCAAAATATATTTAATTTTGAGCATGCACTATAAAATAATTGTGAAGAGTTTCACTCAACCCATATTTGTATAGATCTGAATCGGAACTCAAAGATTGGAACAGATCTGAGATGAAACTGGCAAATCTGGCGAATGTATAACGCTGACGAGCGTCGGACCTGGCAAACGATGCTAAAGCACCACGTCAATGATTGGATTAGAAGACCCATGAATAGATTAGGCAAATAGACAATTGGATCGAAAAAACCCACCGTCAGATCTATAGATTTGACGCCGGCGGCGAACCTACACATTATCGAAGATCTGACAAATATTAGGCAAATATCCCTATGCTCATAGTCAAAGATCTACACGCCCGGAGTGAACCTACACGATGGAAAAAGAACAGCAGACGACGAGCTGATCGACATTGGAAATCTGACGAATCTATACGAGATGAACCGCGTCTTGCACGCACGAGCTGCACGAAGTGATAATGAACATGCAGAAGCTCGAAACCGCACAAGTTAAACCTCCACGACGAATGGGCAACGACAAATGGTGATGATCGGTCAAGGGCAAGAGGGTTTGGAGGAGAGAAGTGAGAAAGGAGAGAGAAGAAAGATAGTAAAATCGAAGAGAGGATATTTTTTTACTGAAGTGAAAAAATAAATGGGTATCTATAATGTCTATTTCAAACCAACATTAAAGATCCGGTTAAAAAAAAATGACCTATACATCCATTTTTACTTTTTTTCTACCAATATTAAAGTCCAAAATTCTTGTAGTGGATGGATCTTGGTCTGACTGATCAAAATTGACTATCATTGTTGCTAGCTCAACAATACTTCTACACCTACCATTTGCAGCTAACTGGCATCTACCATCTCTCTAATCTTTTGACAACACTAAACTGGCATCCGTACAATGTTGAATCTCCATGCCAATTATCACCATCTGAGATTCTAACCTAAGTTTACATTGGCGACTATCAAAATCACAATTGTAACTCTCATCATCCAACTTGCCAGTAGAAATGAGATTTATCTTCATCCCAGACACAAACATGACATCTCATAGTGCTAACTTTTCTCCACACTCCGTCTCTAGATTAATATTTCCAATTCCAACAACTTTGGAAACTTTACCATTCACCATCCTCACTAGATCACAATGTCTTGATGTGAAGGATGTGAATACAATCCTATCTAAGACTATGTGTACGAAAGTTGCACTATCAATTGACAATTGTCCATTGAGATGAGTGACTACTATTTTATGTGTTACTCTTAACACAGACACATATATCACTAATTATTTCTTCTTAAGTTTCAATCACATTTACCTGCTGCTTTCTTTTTTGATTCTGTACTAATTTCCTACATGACAAGATAGTAAAAACATTTTATCTCTTTATTCTTATTATTCCATTTTTTATTACTGCTACTCAACCCATCATTTTCAGAGTTTATCTTGTCTTTTACCTTTAGTCACCGCTAAAGCTAAACTTAATGCATATTCCTTACTATTGTCTTTGTTAGAATTTCTTCAAATATAGCTAAATCATAAATTCCTGAAAACGTTGAATGCTTAGAGTCCCATTGGACATAAAATTCAAAAGTTTTTATCTAATTGATCAATTAATTTTTTTAAACAATTAGTACAAGATAGGAACTAGTTGGACATTTTTAAAATTCAAGAATCTACTAGATAAAAAATTGAAGATTAAGAAACCTATTAAAAATTATAAAGTTCAGTGACCAATTAATCACAAACTTGACATTAAATTTAGAGACTAAATTTGTAATTTAATTAATCCATACCTAAATCTAATATGTGACAATACAACAAAATATTTTAACCATTATTTAACTCACGGATGAGTTCTTTTAAAAAGAAAAAAAGAAAAGAAAAGAAAGAGACTTATAAATAAGTTTAAATTAAAATCATATGTAAAGAATGGGACCAAACAAAACAAAAAGGTTATAAATAAATAAATAAAACCGTGTTACTGCAGATTCAAACTTGCTTCCACAGGTTGGGCACGCCTTTAAGGACGCCTTTAAAACAACCCAGTGAATTTGATTTGCAATAGCTAAATTATATATATAATTTTATAATTTTGAAACTTGGGAAGATTTTAATTATAAATCTATTTCTAAACTTTTTAAGAAAAATATCTTTTTAAATGTATTTAAATTAGAAGGTATGTGAAATTGGGTCTTCTCTTTACAAATTACTCTCTATAACTCTTACTCTTCCAATTCCAAATACATATATATAAAGTGACCATGAAAAAAAAGGAACTACGAATACAATAATATATATATATATATATAGTACCTGTATAAGACAGTGTGTTCTTAACCCATTAATATTAACAAGTTACGCAATAACAATGTAGTACTTATTTGCAATACTCCAACTATTACGGTGACTCATGTAGAGCCTAATTCACAAGTCACTTAAGCTCTCCTAGATACGAGACTCCTCTTAAGTGTGATAATATTTGTGTTGAACACTTCGACTTCCGACAGTATTGCAAACTTCATTCACTGATGAATCTTAGGTCCTCCTCAAGATACAGAAATCCTTCTTTGATATGAAGTCTTAGGCTCCCCCTAAAACCAAGAATCTCTTCTTTCTGCAATGGCTTAGGCTCTTCCTAAGACTAGTATCTTCAAATTCTTTGAATGATTTATCTAAAGGATACACATAGAAAAATAAAGTGGGCAAAGATCGACAAAACCCACAATATAGAAAAGGCCGTCAAGAACAAATAACTGTCAGGGCAAATGACGATGATGCAATATTTGATCACAAAGAATCACTCTTCTGATAATCAATAAATGCAGCAATCCTCAAAGAAGATCAGAATTCGCCTTAAAAAGACCATGACCAATTAATGAAAGAATATCCAAAAAATATGTATCTTTTTAAAAAGATAAGATGCACCATAAAAAGGAAAATATCAATCAATATATTTCTATTAAATTTCCAGAATTAGGAAATAAAAATGTTCTGCATATAAATTTCAGATTAGAAAAACAAAAAATTCTCCAACAATTAGATATGTCTGAGACATATGGCAAAAACCGCCAAAAGCTAACAAATCTCCAACAAATTCCTCCTTTCACTGATATTTTTAAGGCAGAATAAGAAAAAACACACCATCGAAATAATTAAAGTCAGAAATAAAGTCGAGATATTATTAGTACAATTGAAGATGCAAAAGTTTTTTCAACAGATGAAAAAGAAACAAAGTCATTTAGCCAACCAAAAATCTCCAAAAAGCCAATACCATATAACCAACCCTAGATTCATCTAAAAGCAAGAACCAAAACAGAACACCATCACAATAAAGTTTCCCCCTTTCTATATTTAAAAAAAAAAAATTGTCCTATAGTTAAGAGGAAGATGCCCCAGTAAACTTAGCCAATGTTACACACATTGTCTGTAACATCCTGTGTACAGTCGTTTTTTCGCTCATGAAGTCTTTGAATCTGTAATGATCCGACTCCCTAAAACTTGTACTAGAATGTTACCATATAATGCTTTCACCTTAAAATGACACTTTTCATGAATTGGCAAAAACAAAATAAATGCTATAGAATAAATAACTTTTATTAAAAGTAAATAACTGAAAATTATTCAACAGAGTACCCTTAATTAAATAAAAAAATAAAACATCACTAGAAAATTTTATCTAAAGCAACCAATAGTGCAAAAACTGGAAGTTTACTAAATTCAACGACAAACTAAGTTTCAAAACATGAAATCATAGGAAAAGACATGAACAGAAGCATCTAACTAGTCCCAGTGGCACGATCACGGATTCCGCCTATCACTCGCTAGTGTGTCCTTATCCATACCTAGAAAAAAAACATAATAAAGAATGAGTATAAAAAATACTCAATAAGTAGCTTCACTATCGGGTTCAGACTATGCATTTATGTCCATAAATGGAACATTCTAGTGTGACATGCAAAAACCTCTACTAATCATGTATGGTCCTAGTGAATAACTGAACCAACACTACCACAAAGGAGATCACTAACTTCTAGTGAAAACCCAAAGGAAATCACAAACCTTTGGTGAATCTCGAAGGAGACACAAACCTCTGGTGACCGAAGGAAACAAGAGACACAAACCTCTAATGAATCCCGAAGAAAACACGAACCTCTAGTGAATCCCGAAAGAAACACAAATCCCTCGTGGGTACATAACTATAGGTAGGAGGCAATCATCACTAACATACTCATCATGCAGTATAAATCAAAGTCCCACGACATGGAAATATTACATCATGCTCATACATCCTCAAAACATATCGTATAAAATTTATATCATACTCATTCATCTTCATAAAATATCTTATTAAAATCAAAATCAGATCAAGCTCATACACATAACATACTTCAAACATAATTATCATTGTGCACATATGTCCTCTTTAATCAGGCATCACGCTTATCCAGTCTTAGAAAGTCAACTACATCATTCTAATTGTATCATGACACAAAGACGGTTCTACTAGTAAGATTACTTACCTCAAATTAAAAACTTAAATATCGTTATCCAAACAAGTTATTCTTTAACAAAATCTCAAATCAAAACCTATAACATAAATAAAATATTACGATTCAGATCAAATCTTACTGAAATCGGATGTCCTTTTCGTGCCATATGCACTTAGACTTGACTTTATCTCCCTTTTTTTCCCGGTCCAATATTTGGTCTCGAAATTCTTCGCTTTCGTGTCATAGCAAACTCTCCAAATTTATGACCAACCCTTCCTTCAGTGATCTTACAACGAACAAAAGTTTTTCCATTGTAAATCCGTACGGAGCTATCAACGAATTCCGGCAAAATCGAAGATCTACGTGACCAAATTTTCTTATTCAAAAGAGGATCTATCTTCGTCTTCATTCTCAACAGGAATGCATCAACAAAACTGCCCTTCCATATAGATCGTCGTGACATTATTCCGCCCCTCTTCCTCGTAAACTGCTTTAGTTATTTTACCCAAAATGTGGCCTGCTTCGAATCCACCTCCAACCTTCGAACTTAATTTGATACTAGCCCAAACACAAAAATTTCAGGAGTTAAAACTCAAACAACAGCCCCACTAATAATCAAAAGATTTAATAACTACAATAGCTTAACTAAAAATTGTCGAGATTGGTCTTAAACTTGATGGATAGCACTTCAAAATCCTCAAAATCTTGAATCTATCATCCAAAAATCAAGATTTCAACAACCATTTAACATCATCTCCATTTGGAGACCAAGACATTGAAGAACTCAAGGAAAAACTCACCCAAAATTGATGTTTCGGTGACCGCCAGTGCTGGGGGCGACAACTCCAGAACAAAGACCAACGGCGGCTGAACGTGGGTCGAGTGGTAGAGAATTCGGTGATGTCTGGTCTGGAACCCCAACCAGCTAAGAAAGATCGGACGCTACCTACAGCGAACGATAGTGCTGGAACGGAAACACAACCCCAATCGGATGCGCAAACGTACGGACACTCGTGTGAAACTGGCCGAGTGGGGCTAGAACGAGGGATGTCGGCGAATAACACAGACCTGACCGCACGGACGAAGGTCGAACAACAATGGAACGCGTAGCGGCGAGATCTGTTGTCAGCGACGGGCGCGAACAGCGACTGAAGGTGACTAGCACTACCGGCGGCGACCCAGACGAAGGCAACGATATAGCAGATCTGGAATGCAAGGCAGCATCTGAGGTAGGTTGGTGGCTAGGGCTTGAAGCGAGCGAAAACACAGGGGGTGCTGCGGCTTGCGTATGTGAAAGAGAAGGAGAGAGATTTTAATTTCTTTCTTTTCACTTTTAATCAATATATATATATATATTTCTTTCTTTTTCTTTCTCAAATTCCAAATATCTTCTCAAAATTCCAAATTCCAAATCTTTTTTTAATTCAAATCTCAAATTCTTTTGCAAATAAATTTAAATCAATTATCTTGTAAAACTAATTTAAATTAACTATTTTCTCGAAATTATAATCTCGAAAATTTAATTTGATTTCACGAATTGCATTAAAAATTTGAATTAAATAAAAACTTCTAAGGGAGCGTTTGAGGCAATGAGTTAATTATTATAGTATTAGGTTATGATAGTTTGTGTTTGGGGTGTAGATTATTTAAGTTTAGATTATAATAGTATGTGTTTGAGGTGTAAACTATTTTAGTTTGAAAAGGAAATAGTATAAAAAAATGATGAATGTAAAATAGTAAAAATGTATTAAATAGTAAATACGGTAGCAAATTGGGATTTTGAAATAGTGTTGACTATGGCTAATTAGAGGTTTTGAAATAGCCCCAAATGCCCCCTAAGTATTTATCCCTCACGTTAAAATGAATGTCTTAACCCAACACAATTCTATTTTATCCTTAAAACTCAAAATAACACCCAAATAATTTATGATTAAATTGTCTAAAAAAATTAGGTTGTTACATTCTTCCCTCCATAAGAAAATTTCATCCTCAAAAGTTCAATCATGAAAAATCTCTAGGTGTTGGACTCTCATCTCATCCTCTCATTCTCGTTGCCTCCTCAAATTGGCGATTATGCCATAAAACCTTCATTAACGCTATCTCTCGATTGCGTAAAATCTTCACTTCCTTTGCAAGAATTTGAATCGGCTTCTTCTCATAACTTAAGTTCTCATTCAACTGTAAGAGCCCGAAGTCTACGACATGGAATGGATTTGTCACATACTTCCTCAACATTGAGACATGAAAAACATTGTGAATTGTGAAACCCTGAATTTCACCTCAGTGAATTAGGTTAAAACTTGGTTAATAAGGAAGCTTGTAGAGGAATAAAGAGGAGGAAAATACCTTAAGTGTTGGATCTTGGACCTTAAAGGCCAAAACATAAGTTGTAGCTAAGTGAGGTTTTAAAGACAAAAAGTTGGCTAAGGGTTGGACGCATGAAGGCACCATGCGTTGGTAAGAAGCGTGCAGTCAAAGCTAGGCATCAAGTGTGGGATGTTGCGCTTGGCAAGGCAAGGTGTGAACGTTGGGTGGTCGTGCGATGACATGAGGACGCTGGCCAAGCGTTGACGAGAGTGGGCTACTCATGCGATGAGCTAGGCAACCGTTGGTCTAGGGACAGGTGTTGCTCATGCGTAGTCTCAAGTACTTAGCGAAAAAGAATAAGACCAAGCAAGGTAAATACGATGTACTTGTATTGGAAAATTGTTTAGTGAAAAATAATGATTCAGCTTGGATAATAGATTCGGCGCCACTAACCACGTTTGTTCTTCGTTTTAGGGAATTGATTCCTGACGGCAGCTAGCACCTGGTGAGATGACCATGCGTGTTAGAACTGGGCACGTCGTCTAAGCTACGATAGTGGAAGGATTTTGACTCTGTTTACAGAAATCATATATTTTATTAGATAATGTATATGTGGTTCCAGGTTTGAAAAGGAACCTGATTTCTATCAAATGTTTGCTTGAACAAAATTATTCTTTAAATTTTAATGTAAATAAAATGTCTGAGCAGTAGTACATAAGGTATGACGATACTTTGTTATAACCACGTGCACGCAGGTAGTTTGACGTCGAGGGATCGAACAAAAGAGTTCTCTCTCGATTAAGGCTAGATGTTGAGGGTTTGAGCAAAAGGGTTCACTCTCAACTAAGAATTAGTTTAAACTATGTGGCCAAACATGTTATGTTTTAAAGCTTTTCATGTATAACTGCTTGGAAAGATTTTATATTTTAGTATATAATTTTCTAGTATAGTTTCAAGCATGAGAATTATATTTTATTAAGTCACTAACTGGGCTAGTAGCTCACCCCGTTTTAAATGTTTTCCTTTCCACAATAGCGGTCAACTCCCCAGAAGATAACTTTGCTGCTGCTCCGCCACTCAAAGACAATTACTCTAGTTTTTGAACAGTTTAAGTGGTTGTCTGTAAATATTTTTACACATATTTTGTGCATATAGGATCTAGGATAACTAGTTGGGGCCTACAGGTGTTGTGTTATGTACTTTCTGTATATGTTAGTTTTGTGTGAGACCCTGTTGGTTATGGCTATTGGTTGTTAAATATTATATGCATGTTTGTTGTTATCAGGATTTCTAGACAGGTTAAGAAGGTTAGTAGGCAGTAAGTGCCAATAAAAGGGTTGGTAACTATTGCAGTCATAACTTCTTCCAGGTTAAGAGGATAGTCTGGGAGGGGCTTTGACAAGTTGGTATCAAAGCCCAAGATTTTGGGAGAAATAGAGAATTCATGCATTAGTTTAGGTCCCTAAAGTGAGTCCTTAACATGTATACATATTAAATAGGTAAAATACCGAGAAGAAGTGGCAGGTTGAGTAAGTAGACAACATAGGGGAATTTTGACCCTACCATTAGAGATCCTGAAGTTAGAAGGGATCCAGACTCTAGTGGGAGGAGAGATAAAGGTCCAGTGATTCCAGAAACGACCTCAGAGAGTGAGTCGAGTACCCTGTAGGCGGGAACAGATCCTCATCTAGAGGATAGGGTATTTCATAGAATCACTTAGAGATGGCGGTGAGTGTAGGTTCAGTTCAGGCAGACCCAGAGAAAGAGTATGGCATCGAGAGGCTAAAAGGCTTTGGTGCAATGACGTTTAATGGTGCCACAGATCCAGCAGATGTTGAGGTCTAGTTAGTGATGTTCCTATTACAGAAAGGAGTCGAGAGATGGTGGAAAGTAGTAGAGGCCATGAGGAGTAGTTCAAAGGCTATGTCTTGGCCAAAGTTCAGGAAAGTTTTCGAAGATAAGTACTATCCAAGTTCTTTTAGGGAAGCTAAAAGAGACAAGTTTCTCAGGTTAGTTCAGGGATCGATGACGGTAGCTGAATATGAGTAGAGATTCACGAAGTTATCATAGTATGCTTTTTTTATCATAGCAGAAGAGAATGAGAGATCAAGAGATTTGAGATAAATTGAAGAAAGAGATTCGTACTCTAGTTACTTCTACAGCTAATTGGGTGGACTTCACTCAGTTAGTTGAAATGACCATTAAGGTCGAGAAGAGTCTAACTAATGTGGACCAGTCATAGAAAGGCAAGGATGAGCAGCAAATAATTCTAGTAGAATCGAGAGGTAGAAGTTTTAGACCTCTATTCTCTTAACAATCAGCTCTGAGAGGTTCAGGTGGTGCGAGCCAACAAGGTTCAAGTAGGAAGAGATCGAGACCTACAGTAGGATCAGTTAGTAAATCGATAATTGGACGTGCTGGTGAGTCAGTGGTTAGTATAGGTAAAAAGCCACTTTGTGCGAGTTGTGGTAAGCATCACTCATGGACCTGTTATAGCAGAAGGAACGTTTGTTTCCTGTGTGGACAGACAAGACATTTTAAGAGGGATAGTCCCCCAATTAACTCGTGAGGCTCAGACATAGTAAATAGTAGTTTCCCAGACTGTAGATCAACCTAGAAAAACCAGAGGCAGAGGTGAAGGTTCCAATGAAGCCAAGCAGAAAGGGGTAGCAGGACGACCTCAACAACAGGGTAGAGTATATGCAGTGACCCACTATGAAGCTGAGGAGTCTCTAGATGTCGTGACTGGTATAGTAACTTTATGTAACTAGTCTTCTTATGTATTATTTGATCCTAGTGCTACGCATTCATTCATATCTAGCATGTTTACATAGAATATAGATAGAGTGCTTGAGAGTATGCCTGAGGATTTGTTTATCTCTACGCTTGTTGGTGATGTTCTAGTGGTGCATGAGTACTACAGAAATTGTGAGTTAGTTATTGGAAATCAAAGTTTATGGGTTGACCTGATTCCACTAGAGTTATTGGAGTTTGATGTTATTCTAGGCATGAATTTCCTGAGTAAGTATTATGTTGTTGTTCATTGTTTCAAAACGAAGATAGTATTCAGGAGACATGGTAACAGGAAATTTTATTTGTAAGAAGTAAAAGATTACTTCTAGGAAACTTAATATCAGCAATGAAGGCTATGAAGCTGCTAAGTAAAGGATATGAAGCCTATCTGGCTCACATAGTAGTTTCACAGGATAGAAAGCTGAAACCCGAGGATGTACCGGTTGTACAAGAGATCCCGGATGTATTCCCTGAAGAGTTATCATGTTTGCCACCTGACAGAGAAGTTGAGTTTACTATTGATTTAATTCCAGGAATAGCTCTTATTTCCCAAGCACCATACAGGATGGCGCCAGCAAAGCTGAAAAAGTTAAACGTTCAGCTGAAAAAATTAGTAGATAAGGGGTATATTAGACCTATTGTTACCTTAGGCAACGTCGATCTTGCTTGTAAAGAAGAAAGATGGTACTCTCAGACTATGTATAGATTATAGACAGTTGAATAAGATGACAATCAGAAACAAGTATCCATTATCCCATATAGATGATCTCTTTAATCAACTGAAAGGAGCCACGATGTTCTCTAAGATAGACTTAAGATCGGGCTACCATCAGTTGAAGGTAAAGGAAACGTATATTCTGAAAATAGTGTTTAGAACTAGGTTTGGGCATTACGATCATGCTATTACACTAATTTTTATTTGTTTCAAAAAAATTTTTTTAGGATGATGATGGTTTGGAATTCATTTCATGTTTATTTCCTTGGAAATATTTAAAAATGACTTTATTGATTTTATAAAAAGTTTTCGAAAAAGAAAACCCTATGTTCGTATTAAAACATCACTCACTAGGCTTCCCGACTCATTCTTTTCATTTTGTTCCCTTCTCTCCCCAGGTAGTGAAAGAGTTCTAGGTGCCACTTGAAATTGAGGTCTAACACTGCACCGAATTGGTCTTCTAACATAGTTCTAATATCTTAGATTTCTATTTGTATACATAGGCTTTGGGACATGTAAAATAATTTATATAGTGTGAGGTACGGGGAGATACTGGTTATGTAACTTCAATTTATATAAATATTTATGTGAGCTTGGGTTATTAAATCATATTATTGTTAGAATAAATAGAATATGTCGAATATCAAGTTAAGCAGGTTTAGGTGAACAGTAAGTATCACAAAAGGGTTTACTGTCTTCACATCTCTTTCTGGATTAAAAAGTTAGTCAAAATGGGATGTGGCAAGAAAATTTTCTGTCGAATTCCATGGAGTCACATTGCCATGGTTGTTAAAAAGTTCTAGACAATTCTACACAATCTTTAATCTAATAATTTCCCAATAATGTTGATAAAAAAAAAAATTCCGAAGGCCTTGAGATCTTAAATTTAGAGACAGGTTTTAATTGTGCATTGGTGGAAAAATAGGCATGGAGACTTTTCTCATCATCGAATTTTCTTGTGGTTAAAGTCCTTAAGTGTTGATATTATAACAATTGCAACATCTTGGAGGTAGAATTGAGGAAAACACCTTTTATCTTTGGAAGAGTTTGTAATGGGAAATTTCCTTTTAAAAAGAAGGAATGAGATTTAGAGTTGCTAATAGTGCTTCTATAAGAATATTACACGACCCCTGGATCCCCAAATAGAGTACTTTCAGACCAAGATGTTTGGATGGAAAATTTGATCACTCTAGAGTAGCAGACTTTATCACCAAGAATGGTGAATGGAATGTTAACCTTCTAAGGGAGGCAGCCTCTCCTTAAGACTTGGAAGTAATAAGGAGAATTTTATTGAATCTAAATATGTGTGTCACACCCCCTCCAGAGCTAATTTTCCGAACACGAAAGAAGGTGTGAGAATGGCAGATACTGCCCTTTTGTGATACCTACTGCTCATTTGAACCTGTTTCGCTCACTAAACTTAAAGCCAAGTAAATAAATAACAATTGTTTAGCTTAACTTATTTTATTACAATCAGTATAACATTTACAATTCCCAAACTTAGCTCAACAACTTCAGGCTCTTAATTACAGAAGTTTATAATAACAAACTTAAATCTGGAAGTGTGGCTATAGTGTGGCAGACCTTGACCTTAGCAGCCCCTATAACTCCTCTCTTTCTCTACCTAGGGGAGGGGAGGAAACAAAACATTTGGAAAACGTGAACTAGAAGTTGAGTGTGTGGTATATTTTTACATCTAAATAGGTTTTGAAAATCATCTTGGGGAAGACATATGCAATGCATCCAATCATAAAACCACAACAAAATATGTATGTACTCAGTCTAGTAACTGAGCATATCCTGACATGATCACATGTATACCCATAAAATAATATTCATTCAAAAATCCAGGAAACCTTTTCCCAATCACCCAAATTATCCTGCCAAATATGCACATGTCAACAATACCCCGTTAGTCATACTCGGGTATACTGACAATCCCAGCCAAACGCCCACGAGGTATGCTAAAATTTATCCTCGGGTGATGTTCCAGTTCTTGTTACATCTTATAGCATAAATGCATCCAATACAATCAAGTAATAAAAACGTATTTTCCGATCATGCCATAAGTTTCAAAACCAAACCTATATTCATACCTATACATATATATACATTACATATATATAAACATTCACATCATATATCACAAGCAAACAAGCAAAGAAATCACTCACAGTCCTTTGGATTTGTAGGCCTCCCCTATGGGCACTTGTCCTTGGACGCAAAGCACACTTCAATGGACGTGGGTCTCCTTTTCTCCTATTGCCAACACCTCCTTCTTTGAACCCTAATTTCAAGATTCAGATTCAAGCTCAGATATCTTATTTTTCCAGACACTATTTGGGTAAATGTCCTTCTAAAAACTTGTTTAGAAATGTCTTGACTTACTTAACTTAAAATTTGAGCTTCAAGTTTCAATGCAAGAGCTCAGAATCTTAAGATTTCTTTACCTTGCATGGCAGTCCCATATTATGTAAATACCTCTCGGTTTTCTTTAATTTTGACGACCCTCCTCTTTGGATTTTCTCACAGAAGCCCTCATATATAAACTACACTCAATTTTTCAGAGTTTGGCTAAAAAATCACCAAATTTTCATGAGTAGTTTGAGAGCACTCCTCGTTTGAAATTGGTGCAACAATATTTATAGTTGGGATGCATGATACGGGGTTATGAGAGGTTGACACCTCCTAGGCTTTGTCACCACCTAAGCCACGTGTTAGCTTCTTTTTAAGCCCCCTTATAAGCTGACAAAGCTTTTAAAGGTTAAGAATGCTTAGGTTGGTCGCATGAAGCACTCCATGCATCAAACTTGTCCTTTTTTCCTAGCTTCCCAACGCACGGTTTGGAACTTTCCAATGTATAGTTCTTCCTTGCCCTCACCTCAACACATGGTTGCCCAACCTCAACGCATGGTTCATGAGTTGAACACATCTTTGATGTCTAATTTTACTTCTAGATCCTTTTGGTTACCCTTGGTTGCATTGATAGCAAATTTTTTCAACAACGCTTTGAACTTTGCTCAACTATGCATCCATTTAGCTTAACTGTGCTTCCAACCTTCTATTCACCAAGCTTTCAATCTACTTCACCTCACAACCCTTAATCTCAACACCTAGTATGCTTCCTCATGAAGTTTTGTTCAACTTCTAGTCCAATACTTACCCAAATTCTCACTCTAAACATTCTATGCATCCAACCCTTATTTCCTCCCCTTGGTTTGTGCTTAATTCAACACATGGTTTCTCACGCATGGTTTTCATAACATAATTTTGACTCCAACTACTAAGTCTCCAATACTTAGAAATTTCTTTTCCTCCAAAGAATAGTTTAGGGACTTAGCCAAACTTTTTCCTTCCAAGGCTTTAATTATGAGTTCTTCTCTCAACCTAAGGAATCTTGCGAGTGTTCGGGTGTTACAATTTGTGACAAAAGGATATGGTATTTCGAATAGCTGGGGAAATATTCGGTAAAATCAGGATATAAATGGTTCCAAAAGTCTATACTATGTTAGAATTCCTCAAGTGAAAATCTTATAAACAATGTATAGGGAAAAGTTTGGAATAATCTTAATGTTCCATCTAAAGTTAAATACTGTATCTGAAGAGCCCTGAAAAATGTTCTTGCAACAAAAGAGAATTTGTTAAAGAAAGACATTAACGTATTACCATGCTGTCCTGTATGCGATTTAGGAGTGGAGAGGGTTGATCCTCTATTTTCTTGCAAAAGCGCAAAATCGATTTGGTCCTTAGCATTGAATAACAACCTTGTGCTGAGGGATTTTAATGGTAGTTTTCCTGACAGATGGATGGCCCTTGACTCTTTCTGTAATAGAGGCAATATGGATGTAATTGCTATTGCCTGTTGATCTTTGTGGAATGATAGAAATAATTTAAACAAGGGAAAGTGGGTGGCTACAAATATCGTTAAAAGCAGTTGGATTCTGAACTATTATGATAAATTTTAGGCTGCTTCCAAGAAATCTCGCAAGAGGAAGGGTAGTGCAGCTATGACTGTTAAGCCAATGATGAAATCATGGTGCCCTCCGCTAAATAGATTCCTTAAAATTAATGTTGATGCTTCGTGGTGATTGACCCCTCATCCACTGGATTGGGACTGGTTATTTGGGATAATGTCAATGAGCTAATTGGAATTTCTACAATCAAGGTAAATGTTGACTATCCAGTTCCTTTGGCAAAAGTCTTAGCAATTAAGGCCGACCTTCGATGGGTCCGATCCCCCAATCGTCATTGCATCATTGTGGAATCCGACTGTACCCAAACGATCAGTTTTATCTTTGGTTTTTGTGAATCTGATGACGAAGTTGGTTGCTAGATAGAAGAAATCCTTGAGCTAAAAAATAATTTGGAGGAAATTTCATTTACTTTTGTTTCACGGTTATGTAATAGTCTAGTAGATTTGATTGCTAAGTATGTGAGGAAAGAGTCTGACGGTAGTGTTTGGGTAGGAAATTTCCCTCTCGGTTCCCTTCATAAGGCTTCCGAAGGATTTTTATAGTTCCTTGCCCTTACTGGCTACTTATTAATAAAAGTATGAGGTATTTTTTTTCAAAAAAAGAAGACTAAGGATAATGGTCAATGGGTAGCACATTCAGGGTTAATAATTAAGTATATAGCAATAATTTTAAAAAATTGTAAATATAACAAAATTTACAAATGTTGGAGAAAATCTCCCACTTCTACAGGAAACAAAAGAATTAATAGAAAAACTCCAAACCAAAGAAAATTACAAAACCACTTTCTCTCAAAGTTTTTTACTACTCAAACCCTTTTTCCTACTTGCAAACTAGAGAATGCAAAAGAAAATTTAACTAAAGTTAGTACACCTAAGCTCAAAGTGTTTCTAACTGGGACCATTTGAAATGAAAGGCATAGGCCCCTTTTATAGTGCTTGAAACCTATGACTTTCTTGAACTTTTCCAATATGGAACAATAGCCATGAAACACACCCAAAATTGCATTATTTGCCTTAGATTTAGAAGGGTTTCTAATGTGGTTTTATAAAATTTAATGTGTTTTCTAGTGATTTCCAAGGTTTATGTTCGAGATTTATAGTCAAAATATGCCAAAAAGGACCTAAATATGCCCAAGGAAGTAAAAACCAAGCAATGAACCAAAGAAAATGAAGAAAATAAAGGAAAAAGCCCAAAATCCCTAAAATAGGATAGCGATCCTGAGAGGTTAATTTTGAAAGGATACACGAATACCCATTATGGAAGCAATCGTGTCCGAATTCTAGAAAACATAGAGGATGGAAACAAGATATAGATAATCTAATGTGCATTCTTTTGTATAGAAATTTAAAAGAAGGAAGAGATCCAAGGATCACATACCCTTGAAGACTAAACTCTTCACAATTCCTCTCCGAATCTCAAACACAACAAAAACTTTGATCATGAAATCACAACAACAAATTCCCAATCAATCGAACACCACCATGCGGAAACCTCGTTATTCTTGAGATTGATTATCATTGAGAGTTTGTAGACTTCAAGATTAATTTTAGAATGAGATGATGATTAATTTGAGAGAGAGTAGAGAATAAAATAACACCACCCACTTTCATGTTCTAATTTGTCTCCTTTTAAATGTAAGAAGAAGATCATCCATATTCTATCTCTTTTAAATTTGCATTTCTACTTCCATACATTAAAATGAGAAAATAATGGGAGGGAAGTTATCAAATAACTCTCTCCCTAATAATTTAATTACTAAATTAAAAACCTTTCATTTAATTTAATATATATATATATATATATATATTAAAACCATATGTTATATTAAATGTAACATATAACATATAGTTTATATAATGTCACATATAATATAACCTATAGTTTAATATTTTTTCACTTAACCTATAGTTAAATATGAATCAAATTCATATTAGTATTTGAATCATATTCAAATATTTTTCTCTAAAATAAAACTTATATATATAATGTATCATGTACATTATAATATTTGTATCTCACATATTAATTTCATTTATTAATTTGAACAAGTCAAATTAATCCAAATTAATTTGATTCTCTTTATTCCTAATCGAGCTAATGATGGGGACCTTATGGACCTGTAGATTAAAGCTCCAATGATACTTGATTAATCAATTATACTCTTTAATTGAATCAATCAACTTTCATTAACTGTTGGTCACTCCACTAAAGACCGACAGTTGCACTTTTCGTACTATAGATATATTTTTGTGTCCATTGGATATAACCAATTGATAGTACATTACAAATTACTCGTAAGTACAACTGGCAAAAATTATCGTTTTGCCCCTGTAGTTACATCTAACTTCTTAAGTACCATCGATCCCTCTAATGAACAATAAGTTATAATCCAATTATAACCGAACTCCTCTTGAGTCAGAAGAGGGTGTGGTGCCACATTGTTCAAGCCCCAAAATCAGCCCTTAAGGGAGTAATTTATCTACTTACTCTAACTATAGAGAATGAGTGAATTCCTTCTTGTGTAGTTGTGTTCCCAACTCCCCAATATGATGAATTCCCAAAATGGTAGGCATATTGAGTCGACGAAGTCGGCCACTCTCACCATGCAGATCAAAGGACTGCCTTCATAGGCAGGAGTTCACAACTCACTAAGAATTCAGGTCAAGTCACCTATGGTCATTCTAGTAAAATGTAAGTCTCTTTTAGCAATAGTGTTATACAAAGAGACTATTCATTTCGTGGTCCGATCTTATACAAAATTGTTTGTATAGAATATCTCCACTCACATGTCTCCACATGAATGATCAAGATCAGGTCATTTGTAGCACTTTACAACAATTGTAACAACTATAAAGCAATATGTATTCATAGTGTCACTAGGATAAGGTATCCAACCTTATCCATCTACTATAGCCTGTTTAGGTTATCACTTAAACATGATCCACCTATATGTCTCTACATACATGTTTATGTTACAAAAGATAACCCTAGATCTTACTTTGTTGGTTTTTATGGGTTAATACAACTAAATGTCAAATAAAATACCTCTTATTTTATTAGATCAATAAATTGTTTGTACAATACAATTAAAAAATACAAAACCACGAGATTTAGAGCATCAACTCCAACAATTTTTTCAGGCACACTACATAGTGTCGCAGTTCTATGTAAGATCACCCAGGCACAACCCTATGTTGTAGCAAGGTATGTGTGCAGTGGTCAGTAATAGGACAACGCCACGACACTATCCCAGAGTGTTTTGGCACAAGTATTCCATAAATGAAAATTTTTGTATTTTTGGCATGTTCATGGGCTCCAGGTTTTAATTCTTTATAAATTGGGAGCCTCTCAATTATTCAAGGCACGAAATTGAGCACGAAATTCAGAATCCTAAAGTTAGGGGAAACTACAAAATTAGAGAGTTTGAGAGATTATTTTGGTCGAGTTCCCTAGGTGAAGACCTAGGTATTCTTGACGGATTCAAGAAACGATGGAGGCTTTGATAGTAGTTCTTCTTCGTTTCCCTTTATTCTTTAATATTTATGCTTGAAATTATGTATGAAAATATGTTGTTGCAAGTTATGAGTGGCTAAACTCTTTAGTTTTAGGGTGTTGATGAAGTTGATTATGAATTTAGGTTAAATTTTGGTAATTTTATGAATGATTGTTGAACTTTATGCCTTTCAATGATATTGTGTTAAATTTTTTTTATTGGCCTTCAATGCATGTTAGGTTAGAAATATAATTGAGAGACTGTATATTGAACTTGAATAATATCATGAATTATTATTAATCTTTCATGAAAATAGTTAGATTAATAGTGAAGGTTGTTGATAACAATTCATAATGTTATGTTTCTTAATTTGATATCAATAAATTAATTATCATTTAAGTTGCATGAGAGTAGGTAATTTTTGAGAAAAAGTAATCTTGTATTAAGTTTCTAGACTTAGACATATAATACATGATTCTATGAATTGATTAAAGTAGACCTAATTAAGTAATTAATAGATTAAATACCCTAGAACACTTTAATTCTTGAATTTTCAAAACTCTTTTATTGCTTTTACAAACTAAACTTGATTTCAGTTCCTTAGTTAAACTGACACGATTCTAAAATAAATAAGCGAAAATTGTTAATTTGATCCATGAGGATGATACTCGGCCTTTCATGCCATTTTAATTATAATAGCTAGACCACGTACACTTGCGTGTTTGCATCGTTGCACTTCTAATATTTTGCGAAAACCAAACAATAGACTCCTATCAGCGATAAACTTTTGATAGACTCTTGATAGACCTTGAGAATTGGATGTAACTTTTGTTATATTTGTAAATTTTTTTACATTGTGCTATATTGATAAACACCCACAATGTTCGTTGGATGCAAAGCTAGAGGTCTTTCTAGAATCCTTGCAAACACTCACAAAGAGAGCTAACTTAGATCAAATTTAGAATCTATGATGGTTGTTCGATGCTAAAGTTCAAGTCGTTAGTTCAACTTAACCCAAAACAAATAGAATTTGAAAAACACGCAAAACTACTAATACTAACACGTAGTAATAGTGGAAGCACGAGGTTGATCCACAGAGAACCTCTATTAATTAGAAAATTGAGTTTTGAATTCCAAATTAGGGGGGGGGGGGTGGGTGGTGTTGGTTTTACAAAAACTAAGTAGAAGTAAAAACAACAAGTTATATAAATTTTTAAGAAATTCAATGAAAAGGAATCTTGGGGATTTTATATTGAATAACATAATTCTATCATGGACTTAATTAATTTTATCTAATTTAATTGTTCCATAGTTCATTAAGGGCTAGGTGCTAATGTCCTAATTAGTTAACTTACCTAAATTGGTCAATTAACCCTAATTTAGTTCATAATTGATTCCTAAAGACATTCCACAATTAATCCCTAAATTGCATTAATTTCTTAGGTTTTCTTAACTATGACATTCTTGAAATTAAGAAGACTAAAATCAAGATTGATTAATTTGAATGTTCTAAACTAGCAATACTTTTCAAGAAAATAGGAAAAAGTCCAAATTCTCATTCAAGATTATTAGTTCTTGCAACATAATTACAAATTTGCTATAGAGCTATGTAATATTGCATACGAAAACCCATAAAGATTGAGTTGTCAATTCAATCTTCAAAACATTTTATTCAAATTTAAGCAAGAACATTCAAGAACAATGAATTGTAAGAAGAAAATTAAAGAAAAGCCTCAAGAATTGATTAATCAAACATAATCCCCAATAAAATAACTTACTTACTCATGGTGAGGGTAAATCTTCAAGCAATCCATTGAATCTTACATCAAAATGTACATAGTTTGAAGGATTAAAGACAATCTCTCAAAAAATATACAGAGAATAGCTCTCTAATTTCGTCAAAATTGGTATCTCTCTTGTTCACCACACTCTAATCTCACTTCCAAAACTAATCAATCTCCCTATTTCATTGAGAAAACCAAATTTTTATCCTCTGCAGGTCATAGCATTGCAATGCTCGTTGTCAACGTTGCAATACTTGCTTGCACAAGGCACCCATGCACACTTTTTTTTTCCGACAACCTACATAGCGTTGCAATGCTCTGGGATAGCATTGCAACACTATCCTACTTTGCAGCAAATTGGTGCTCTCTGTCTTCTAGCATCGAGTTGCGTCGAGTCATCATAAATTCCAGCGTTGCTTGACTTCTTCTAATTAGGTGATTTTTGTTCTTTTTTGCTCCAAACTTCTTGTAATTGCTCTAAAGTGCTCTTGGGACTATTTTACCTATAAAATTGAGATATTAAGAAAAATAATAGTATAAAATAAGGGGAATTAACATGTAAAATATAGTTCTTTTCAAGACCTATCAAAATACCCCCAACTTAACTCTTGGTTGTTCCGAGCAAGTTAAAAACTAGAAATATGCATTCAGTCAAGTAAAATATGAATTTGTTTATTTTTATTCAAACTTTCATATACTCATTCAATTTATTTATACGCTCAATTGTCTTACACAAAGATTTGATTCTCATATCTTTTCTCAACAATCAAGGAAGTAACGATACAAGCATGCATTTAGAAATTTAAAATTTTGCTAACAAAAAGTTGAAACTTATTTTTGAAGAGAAAAGGTCTTTTTCTTGTAAAGAAAGTACTACAAAATTTTAGTTTATTTAAAGGTCAAAACTAGTGGAAAGGTAACATCTAACCCTTGCTTCCTCTTCGTCCTACACTTGTCCGATTATCGGTCTAAGATATACCTAACTTGCAAAAAATAAAGGCAATTATAAGACAAGGGTGTCTTTTTTACAACTCACGCACACAAAACTTATTTGGCATTTCTTTTACCTTGAGGGATAACTGTCACACTCACACCGTCGGGAACCTATCGCTCTTTTCTCACGAGTCCTAACAAGACAAGATAGAAGTAGCTCTTTTCAAATCTATTCATGCACACACACACGTTAGTGGAAGTTATGTTATTTTGCAAGCTTGTTTAATTAATTTTTTATACTAGCAACTTTTTTTAGAAGACCCTATTTTTTCCTCTTTGTCTAGACTTGCTACTCTAACAAGATAGTTGTTGTCAAGACCAAAAGTTATCCTATCAAGGTAACAAAGAAAATCAAGTAGAAATGATATTTCTAAAAGTCTAAGATTCTAAACAAACGTTAAAAAAACATTCAATTTTTTTTATGAAAATAAAAGGAAAAGAATTTTTCTTTTGAAAGATGATTCCAATTTTTTTTTATAAAATTTTAAAATGTCTAAAATGTTGCTTGTATCTTTATTGAAAAGAGTGTATCATCAAAATTTTCATCGATAAGAAAGAAATAATTGTGTAAAAATCTAATGAGAACATAAAACAAAATGAATGTGATCCTTTTATTTTGTGTTTTCATGCATTCAATCAATCATGCATTTATTCATTTATAGCAAAATAGTCTTTTGGAGCATTAAAAAGAAATCATGATTCACAATATCAAATTCATCATCATAGAGCCACAAACATATAGTGAAGATGTCAAAATATCAAAATGACAAAATCTAAATCTAACCCGAGCTCAGATGCTCAAGGGTTCCAGACATGCATTTATATATCATTATAGACCAAAAAATTTAAGTAGAGCTCACTTTTCTATGAAAAATATCAGAAACATGCAATCTCACCCCTAACTTAAAAATTGAACATTGTTCTCAATGTTTAAACTATGAATATATGTTCAAGATCAAAAAGTAAAGGATATAGAGAGAAACTTCCCTAGTTTTTGTAGTTGATTATTCTTTTGATTGTGAGAATTTCTTGTTTTTTATTATGTTTGAGCTTTCCTTTTTCTTGAGTTTACCTACAAAGAAAAATAAAAATCAATTGTTTTTTCATTCTTTTATTTATTAACAAAGTATGCTAAGAAATACATAAATAAGAAACTAAGAGGAAAAAAAAAGAGAAAAATGAAAGTGAAAAGAAAGAGAAAATTCAGCCTATTTTACAAAATTTTAGCATCGTTTGTGATGGAATGTACAAGCATACAGTGGAAGCAATCAGAACTAATAAACAATCTAATTACATTTAATTTGAGTTTCAAAGCATGCATGAAAACAATATTTAGAAAAGAGGATTTCAAGAATACAATACCTTTAAAGAATTCCTCCAAATCCAAGCTGCTCTCCACGAATTTGAGCTTCAAATCAATAATAGACTATCAAGAGTGTCTTCTCTACTATTATCCAACTTGGATTTGAGTGGTGGAACTCTAGATTGGGGTTAATTAGGAGGGCGAGGAGAGGATTTGAAAGAGAAGTTGAAGTTATACAGAAATTTTCTAAGATCTCTCATCTTCAATTTCAGAAATTGAAGGTTTTATTCAACAATTATATGCAACGACTAACTTACTCAACATCTTGCCACTAAAAAATGCAACATGGAAGTGGACTAGGTGTTGGATTTATAATTAAACCACTTAATTCAACAAAAAAAAAAAGGATAATTCCACTATTTTGCCCAAAAGTGGATTTTCCACTATCAAATTAATTTAATCAAAATTCAAATATTTAAAATAATTAATTAATTAATTTAATAATAATATAATATCAAGTATTAAAATAACCAAACATCAAATTCATACATGAATCTTATTTATGTAATTAATTAATATTTAAATCATCAGTTAAATATTTTAAACTCACTAATTACGATTAATTTGAACAAAATTAAACGTTACTTATATTGAATAAATTATCCAACCCTAAATTGAATTTGAACATTTCAAATTTCAAAACCCTAAATGAAAATTTGAACACTTCAAATTGAAACCCTAATTTCTATTTTGAACATTCAAAACCACTCAATTTACTATCCAAGGTAATTTTACGAGCTAGTAGAGGGACCTTATAGACCTACAGATCATGAGCTCCCACGATTTGAGATTAATTGGCTAAACTCTTTAAACCGAATTAATCAATATTCATTAACTACCGAGACACACCACTATAGCTCGATAGTTGCACTTTTCTCACTGTGGATATATTTTTGTCCACTTGATTTAACCGTAATTAGGAAGTCGACCCGTCATAGATTGTTCGTAATATCGGCTAGGAAAAATGTTGTTTTACCCCCTGAAATTACATATTACTCCTTAAGTCCCACTGATCCTCTAATGAACAATTGGTTTGTGATCCAATCACTAAGCTGAGTCCCTCTCAGGCCAATGAGAGGGTAGGGTCCCTTGTTCAAGACCTGAATTCAGTACTTAAGAGAATAACCTTTCTGTTATTCCTCAGTCGGGTAGGTGTGAATTCCGTCTTGCACCCTCAGTCCCCAGCTATCTATCCGGTCTTAATCCTAAAATAGTAGGCTTATTGAGCCGACGTTGTTGAGCCAACCCTCATCTATGCAAATCTAAGTATAATCCTGAATAAACATGTCACATCCCCTCATGAGCCTTGTCTTCCAGACCCGGAGACGTGAAGATAGCTAATACCACCTTTGTGATACTAACTGCCCAACTTCATAACATTCCACGGTAGCTAATTAAATAAGAACGTAATTAATTTTTATGAGCAGTTACAAGGTTTGTACTATTATACAATATTAACTTTAACAAATCCTAATGACTTTTAAGATAAACCTAATTCGATTCTCGCACTGTGAGAGAGTAGCAGTTCTAGACCTTGGGTGGCTTTTCTCAGAACGTTCCGCTATCTGCTACATATAGGGGGAGGGAAGTAAAGCAGTGAAAAACGTGAGCTAGAAAGCCTACCTTTAAAAAATAACTAAAAACAAGTTTGATTTAAGAAACACATTTGTGGGAAAACAATTTTCACATAAGATAACCATCACACCAACAATGCAACCCTCCTAGCCTGGTAACTGGATAATCTTGACATGATCATGTATCTCCTCAAGTATTCCCGTGAATTTTCGATTTGAATGATGTGGAAACAATTCCAATACCTTTATAGTCCGTCAAATGTGCACATGTCAAAATTATCCCGCTAGACGTGTTGTAGACACACTAACAATTTCTCAGGGTACAATCCCAGTTTCCAATGCAAATAGAACAACAATGTATCATGAATTTAAGTCAAGCAATAAACTCCAAGAAAACACATCTCCCGATTATGCCAATTTCCAAACTTTACATATATATAATAATATATATATATATATAGAATTCAACATAACAAAATAATAACAACCACTATCCTTCAAGAGTTTTCCTAGTGTAGCTCCTAGCCTGGATTTCTTTGAATTTCTCTTCTTTTCAAGAAGTCTCAAATTAGACCAAAAATTCCTCCAATGATTCTATTTTAATCCAAAACAACTTTTAAAAAAATAAAATAATTAGCTTACCTCCTTTAAAAATACCAAAATAGGCCTAACTTCCCAAAAACAGTCTTTAGAGGTTATTTTGGCAGGTCACGAGCGTTGGGGCTACAGGGTGGGCGTGGTTGTAGATGAGCGCTGTTGGGCATCAGGCGTCGAGCGTAAGGAGATGGGCACTGCTTGTGCTATGCGTCCGATTGGGCCTCCTACCTTCCAAAGTCGATTCCTCTTTTCTCATAACTTCAATTCAAACGGTAGCCCAGAACCCCTCTCTTAACTCCCTTCTAGACACTCTCACACTAGAATCACTAAAAAGACACGAGTGAATTGTGATAACTAAATTCCCCAACCTGCCCTATTTATAGGTGTCCAAAACTCCCCTCTGCTTGACACCTCCAGCTTCATTGCATGTCCAATTGCCTTCCTTTTCTGCTACCAATGCCTACCCATGCTACCTTTACCCTGAAGTGGCTTCATCTTCTTTAGCCAATGCAAAGTCCCAACTTTTCATGTCCTCTCATGCCTCCACCTTGTTGGGATTGATGTCCTAATTCTCGTTGTAATCTCATAGTTTGTAAAGTTTGTATAAACATATTGTTGTTAATAACATAAGTGTTATTTTATCAACATATACTCAATCCAATAAACTAAGATCCAAGGTTATTTCATGTAATTTAAACAAGTATAGAGAGACATACAAGTGGATCTTGTTTAAATAATAACCTAAACGGTATGTAGTAGATGGATAAGACTGGGTACCTACGATCTGATCCCAAATTCCATTCTTTATTAGCCATATTTACAGTGATTCTGGGTTTTATATATTCTACATTCTGTTTCATGTGATGAATCGTTGTGACTGTGGTTTTGTTGATGCATGTTTCGGGATAGGATACTCTGTTTTAAGGCTTTTATTTTGTCTACAAATTTGATTTGTAAAGGCCCCTGCGTTTTTTGGCATTAATCTTGCTATAGAGTCTGTAATTCGTATGTTTGAGTCACTCGTGTTGTTCCCGAAGAGCTTCAAAGAAGAGTTGTAGAGCACTGTTTCGATGGAGAAGAAGAAGCAGTTCTACAAGATCGTGTAGCTGTCGTGCAACTTTTGTTAAATGATTTTGTAGCTTTTGCTCGTGCCAAACGATCGTGTAGATAATGCTACAAGATCGTGTATACTTTGCTACACGATCGTGTGTCATTTGCTACAAGATCGCGCATCCATTTTTGCTACACGATCACTACAAAGAGTTTGCTGAAGGGCGGTTCAGTTCGAGTGATTCAAGGCCTAGTTGACCTGTTTGGAATAATAGTTAGCCTTTTTTTTTTTTAATTTCCTTTTAGTGTCCTATCCTGGACCATTAACTGTTTCAATTAAATATACATGTGATGTATGTTTTTTCTTATATGTCATATTGTATGTCATATAGAATCAAAACCCACCATAGGTATTATGTATTTAATTTCTTGCATCAATTATATTATAAGTGTTATAATATATGTATATGCATGATTTAATTTTATAGCATGCTCATGCATCATATAATGTAGGTGTTATACTATATGATTGCATGCATAAATAACATAGCCATGCATCATTTATATTATAATCGTTATAATATATAGTTTAAATGTATGCTTGTGATGTATGTTATTTAATTTCATTACTTTGATATATATAAGTGGTATATATATGTAGTAATGAAATGAACCTTGCATGATGCATGACATTACTTTAGGATTTTTATAAGTGTTATAATTTTATCAAGTATGTCAATCGATGCAATGTAGGTTTTAATTTGTTTCATTTGCTTTATAAGAGTTATAAATAAATGAACTTAGAAATTAAAATCAATAACTAAGAGTTGCATGCAAACTTAGGTAAAATCATTTTTTAAAATAGTTTTTAAATATGGTTCACATAAACCTAAATTCACAAATTTCTAATGAGATTAGAAATTAGATTAATCTTTTTAAATCGGTTTAATAGGATTAGATTGATTTAAAAAAAAGATTAAATTTGTAGCAAATATATCAATAAGGGACCTTTTGTCTAAGGCGGGTTTTGTCTAGGCTTGGGTACTTAAGATGACGGAAACAGAACACCCCTACCTGGGAACCTATGTGGAAAGATGAATTAGATAGATTTTCTACAAGCATGCAATTGTTGATTAACATTTGTTAAAGTGTTTAACGAATATCAATCAAAATTGTTTAACATTCCAAAGTAAGTGTTACTTTTGTGCAAACTTAAACAATCACTTAGTCGTATTTTTCCTAAGTAAATTAAACCCTAGGTAGTTAAAATACTCGATGGGAGGAAAAGATGTATATAATACGTCATTTTTTCACTCACATTTCTCCCTTAATATTCACACCGTGAGACTCATGCTTTGCCTTGAGGCACCCTGGGAGCGTCACCCCTTCAGATGGTGTTTGCATGGGTCAATATCAAGATGAATGGAGAGAGTATCTATAGTAAGTGGGATAGGGATGTGTGTCAATATGTTCTACGATCTCTTTCATTGGTTTGCACCATGAGATCTTCTTGCATGGCCTCAAGGTACCCTGGGAGCGTCCCTCTTCGGATGGTTTATGCAGTAGGTCAATATGAAGGCGAACTCCAAAAATGGATAGGATTGCTTTAGTTTTTGCCCCAATCAGTTTTTTCCTTCTGTTGGCTCATTAGGGCGGAACTCTAAGATCTAAAATGGAAGGTCACACTTATCGAAAATTATTAATCAAGTTAATGATTCTTGACCTAATAAATGATGACTGATCATTATAGGTATAAGAGTTATTCTGGTGTAATGATTGGTTGAGAGTGTCTCAATTTAGTGAAGGGACAATTGACTACCCTTCGATGGCTTTTATCCTAAATCACTGAAGCGTCATTGCAAAATTAGATGTTAAATGGGGTTCATTTAGATTTTGCTAAAACTGATTGGAATTTTTAAGAGTTATGCTAAAATATTATGTAGATCAATGTGTTTATTTATCAACAAATATATCAAATAGTGTTTTTTCCTTTGTTGCCTTTTCTAGTTTGACCGATTTTAATTACACGACGTGGGAAGAATCCATTAAAATGTTTTTTGTGGTAAACGAACTTGAAACTTTCATGATTGAGGATTGTCCTCAAGTCTCAACCCCTGATGCACCACGAAATGTTCGTAATGCATATGAGGTGTGGATGAAGGCTAATTCGAACGCCTGAGTTCACATTTTGGCAACAAAAGGTTTGAAAAATGGTCATTGCACATGAGATCATGGAATCAATGCGAGAATTGCTTGAATGAAAGTTCTCACGATTCAAGCAAAACGAGGTTGATGATAATAAAACCAGTAGTGTAGGTTCCCAAGATAATCTCCAGTCCATATTGAATGTCAAGGGACTAATAGAGAAAGTAATCGTTGCCAATTCTGATGAAGTTCACCGTCGAGGATTGTCCTCTGAGATGAAACTTGGAGTTTATGACTTGGGTTCTGAGTTGATTCCACTACTCTCTAGAAAAGGAAGAACTCCAAAGAAAATAAATATGATTTATTTGTCTTGGAGACATGCTTAGTAGAGAATAATAATTCTACTTGGGTAGTTGAATCAGGAGCTACTAACCACATGTGTTCTTCTTATCAAGGATTTAATTTCTAAAAACAGTTGAAAGCTGAAAAGATGACTCTTAGAGTCGGTACTGGTGAGGTCGTTTCAGTTGTTGCTGTAGGTAAGCTTAAGTTATTTTTGGACAAGAAACGATATATGTTATTAGATGACGTATATGTAGTTCCTCATATCAAGAGGAACCTAATTTCTGTTTCCTGCCTAATTGAACAAAAATATTCCATATCTTTCTCTGAGAATAAAGTGTTTATTTTTAAGAATGGAATGGAGTTAGGTTTTGGTTAAAAATGAAAAATAACTTGTATATACTAAGGCCGTTAGTCATAAAAGCTATGCTCAATACTGAAACATTCAAAACAGCAACAACTGTAAAAAGACTGAGAATTTCTCCTAAAGAAAATGTCCATCTTTGGCATCTAAGGTTAGGTCACATCAATCTCAATAGGATTGAGAGGTTGGTGAAAAGTGGACTTCTAAATGATTTAGATGAAAACTCTTTACCAGTACGTGAGTCTGCCTTAAAGGCAAAATGTCCAAAGAACCTTTTACTGGAAAAGGTTATAGAGTTAAAGAAACCTTGGAGCTTATACATTTAGACCTCTGTGGTCCGATGAATGTAAGAGCACGAGATGGGTATGAATATTTCATCTCATTCATTGATGATTATTCTAGATTTGGGTATCTATACCTAATGCAATATAAGTCTGAAGCTCTTAAGAGTTCAAGAAGTACAAGACTGAAGTTGAAAACTTGTTAGGTAATATGATAAAAACACTATGTTCCGATCGTAGTGGAGAGTGTATAGACTTAAGATTCCAAAACTATATGATAGAACATGGAATCACGTCCCAACTCTTAGCCCCAGGTACATCTCAGCAGCATGGTGTATCAGAAAGGAGAAACAGAACCCTGTTGGACATGGTTCGGTCTATAATGAGTTATGCTCATCTTCCTGACTCGTTTTGGGGATATGCAGTAGAGACTGTAGTTTATATTTTGAACAACATTCCCTCAAATAGTGTTTCTGAAACACCTTTTGAGTTATGGAGAGGTCGTAAAGGTAGTTTATGCCACTTCAGGATTGAGGGATGTCCAGCCCATGTGCTAATGGCAAACCCCAAAAAGTTGGAACCTCGTTCAAAATTGTGCCTATTTATAAGTTACCCACAGGAAATGAGAGGTGGATACTTCTATGATCCAAGTGAGAATAAAGTGTTTGTATCGAAAAATGCCACCTTCTTAGAAGAAGACCACATAAGGGATCATAAACCATGAAGTAAACTTATTTTAAGTGAGATTTCTAATAAGTCTACTAAGACTTCAACAAGAGTTGTTGAAGGGGTTGATAGATCAACAAGGATTATTGATGTCAGTTCATCTAGTCATCCATCTCAAGAGTTGAGATTGCCTCGACGTAGTAGGAGGGTTGTGAACCCACCTGTACGCTACATAAGTTTATTAGAAGCCTAAAATATCATAACTGATGATGAAGTTGAGGATCCATTATCTTATAAACAAGAAATGAAAGATGTTGACAAAGATGAATAGATTAAAGCCATGAATCAAGAAATGGAGTCTATGTACTTCAATTCTGTATGGGAGCTTGTAGATCAACCTGATGGGGTAAAACCTTAGGTTTTAAATGGATCTACAAGAGGAAAAGGTGTAGATAGAAATGTATAAACCTTTAAAGCTGGACTTGTAGCAAAGGGTTATCCACACTGAGGGAGTGGACCATGAAGAAACTTTCTCACCCATTGTCATGTTAAAGTCTATTAGGATTCTCTTGTCCATAGCCACATATTATGACTATGAGATATGACAAATGGACGTCAAGAATTCCTTTTTGAATGGTAATCTTGAAGAGACCATCTACATGAATCAACCAGAAGGATTCATTGAACAAGATCAAGAGTAAAAGGTTTGCAAGCTTAATCAGTCCATTTATGGACTGAAATAAGCATCTCGATCTTGGAATATAAGATTTGATACAATGGCTTTGACCAGAATGTTGATGAGCCTTGTGTTTACAAGAAAATCATCAACAGCTCAGTAGCTTTCCTTGTGTTGTATGTGGATGATATCCTACTCATTGGGAATGATGTAGGTTTACTGACTAATGTAAAGAAATGGCTAGCCGCCCAATTCCAAATGAAAGATATGGAAGAGGCACAGTTTATTCTAAAGATCCAGATTATAAGAAATCGTAAGAACAAAGGGTTGGCCTTGTCTCAGGGATCGTATATTGACAAGATGCTTGTTAGATATTCGTTGCACAGTTCCAAGAAGGAACATTGTCTTAAGACTCCTCAAGAGGTTGAGGAAATGAGACAAATTCCCTATGCACCAACTATGTTGGGTTTTATGTCCTAAAAACTCGCAGTTTGTAAAATAATAAACATTTTCTATAATCAATATACTTGTTATTGATTTCATAAATTTTACGAAAGTCTAAATCCAATAAACTAAGACCCATGACTATTGTATGAGTACTTGAACTTTATGTGGAGACATAAGAGTGGATCAGGTTCGAGTAAATAGTCAAAATGATCTATGGTACATGAATGAGGTTGGGTACCTTATTCTGGTAACACCATTGGATGTGACCTACTATGTAGTTGTTACAAAGAGTTGTAAAGTGCTACATACGATGTGATCCTAATTCGTACATGTTATGACATGAGGAATGGGGACGTCCTATGCAATGAGTTTGCATAAGATTAGGACCAAGAAATAAGTCACTCTTACTTTATAACGCTATTTACTGTATAAGACTGACTATTTCACCTAGATGACCTAGGTAACTCGATCTTAATCCTGAGCTAACTATGAATTCCTGTTTATTTGGGATTGCCCTTAGATTCGCATAGGTGAGGGTTGGCTCAACAGCACCGGCTCAATAAGACTCTCATTCCAAGGGTAAGATCGGATAGATAGCTGGGGATATAGGGTGCAAGATGGAGTTCACGCCTACAGATTTAGGAATAGGATAAAGGTTGTTCTCTCAAGTACTGAATGGTATTGAACAAGGGGCCTCACCCTCTCACTGGGCTAAGAGAGTTTGGTTTAGTGATTGGATCACAAACCAGTTGTTCATTAGAGGATTAGTATGGACTTGAGGAATAAGACATAATCTCAGGAGTAAAACAGATATTTGACCTAGTCATTATTACGAACAACATGTGAAGGGTCGACTTGCGGTTAAATCATGTGGACACAATATATCTATAGTGAGGGGTGTGCAACTATGGGCTTTAGTGGAATGACCCATTAGTTAACGAATGGGGATTAATTTGGTCTAATGAGTTTAGATAATTAATCTCGGATTGTTAAAGCCCATGATTTGTAGGTCCACGAGGTCCCCTTACTAGCTCGTAACGGACTAGCTGTAGAATAGCGTGATAAGCTAATTTGAATCGTTCAAATTAGAATTAAGGGAATTAGTAATTATATGAGATATAATTACATGTTTAAATTGAGAATTAAACGAAATAGGAGAATTTATATATTTAAATATGATTTAAATATATAAAGATGTATATGTGTTAAAATTAATTTAATATTTGATATTAAATTAATTAAGTTTTATTTAATAATTAATTTATGAAATTAATTAATATTTTCATTTTTAAAAATCAAAATAGATTTTATAAAATCAAATTTTTATTTTTGAGATAAAATTGAAAAGGAAAAAAACAAAATACATAAAATAGAAAAACAAGATTTTCCATTATCCATCTCCTTAGTTGCTCACTCAAAATGCATCCTCTTTGCCTTGTCTTCTCCAAGCATGAGCTGCAATTCATGTAACTATCTCCTTTACATGTTGATCTATAATATTGTGAAGATATTGGAGTGAAATTTGGGCATGCAATCTATAGAGAATTTTAGAGAAAATCCGGGTTGAAGAAAGGGTTCTTCAACAAGATTACTGCAGTGAGCATTTCTTCTTCATCCCTTGATTCAAGCTTGTTTTGAGTCCCACAACTCAATCTAGAGCACCAAGAGAATAGTGGGGAAGATCTTAAGGTGGTCTACAACAAGATTTGGGGAAGATAGCAGCTAGAGAATGAGCTTTGAAAAAGTTCTACAAGAGGTATATCTTGAAACTCATTTGTTTTCTTCAAGAGCATGCTTTATATTTTGCCAAAATTAGTGAATTTGAATGCTTAGATGATCCTAGTGCTTTCGCTATTGCTGATAAAATCCTATAGGCTATTGGTAGCCTTATGTATGCAATGTTATGTCCTAGACCTAACGTTTGCTATGTAGTAGGGATTTTCAGTCGATATCAGTCCAATCCAGGATTAGATCATTGGATGGCAGTCAAAACGATCCTTAAGTATCTTTAGAGAACAAGGGATTATGTATTCATGTATGGAGATAGGATTTGATCCTTACAGGATACACAGTCTCTGACTTTTAGACTGATCGGGATTCTTAGAAATCCACATCAGGGTCAGTGTTTACTCTGAATGGAGAAGCTATAGTATGGCGAAGTATCAAGCAAGGATGCATCGCAGACTCCACTATAGAAGCCAAATACGTAGTTGTTTGTGAAGCTGCTAAAGAGGTTGTATGGCTTAAGAAGTTCTTTACTGATTTGGAAGTTGTTCCAAATATATCTTTGCCCATCACACTTTATTATGATAATAGTGGTGCTATGGCAAATTCTAAGGAACCTAGAAGTCACCAAAGAGGCAAGCACATAGAATGAAAATATCATTTGATTCAAAAGATTGTGCATCAAGGTGACTTGATTGTCACGAAGATTGCTTCGAAGTACAACGTTGCTGATCCGTTTACAAAGGCTCTCACGGCTAAAGTGTTCTAGGGTCATCTAGAAAGTCTAGGTCTACGGGACATGCGACATGTTATCCAGGGCAAGTGGGAGATATTACTGGGGTATAGTATATGCCCTAGTTTATTGTGATTTTGTACTTTATTTGTATTCTACATTAGTCTCCCTAAGCTTTAGGACATGTGAGAGATTGTCAGAATTGGTGCCCTAAATCTCTTTGTGATCTCGTAGTTTGTAAACTTTGTATAAACATATTGTTGTTAATAAAATAAGTGTTATTTTATCAGTATATACTCATTCCAATAAACTAAGATCCAAGGTTATTTAATATAATTTAAACAAGTATGTAGAGACATACAAGTGGATCTTGTTTAAATAATAACCTAAATGGTCTGTAATAGATGGATAAGGCTGGGTACCTTATCCTGGTGACACTACGGATACGACCCGCTTTGTAGGTGTTACAAATGTTGTAAAGTACTACAAATTATCTGATCCTGATCATTCATGTGGAGACATTTGAGCGGGGGTATCCTATACAAAGTGTTTGTATAAGACCGGACCACGAAATGATTAGTTTCTTTATATAATGTTGTTAATGATAGAGACTTACATTCACTAGGATGACCATATGTGACATGACCTGAATCCTGATTGAGTTGTGAACTTCTGCTTATGAAAGCGATCCTTTGATTTGTATAGGTGAGAATGGCCAGATTACCAACTCAACAAGCCTATCATTTTGGGGATTCGTCTGACTGGGGAGTTAGGAACACAGTTACAGAAGATGGACTTCACTCCTTCCCTGATGCAGGGGCTGAAGGAACTCTTATTCAAGAGAACCAGTGGGTGGAAGTAAGATCTTTCCAAGCCCATTGTGAAAGAATTAAACGCATTCACAAACATACAGAACAGTTATGCATCTTAAACAAAATTACAACATACTTTCTTAATTACAAAAGGAATGAGAGACATACCTTTGAAGAACTATTCTTCTGTGAATCTCTCGCTCTCGTCAACAAGTGGACAGCAACCTCTCGCTTTCGTTCAATTGCCTATCCAATCGTCTAGTGATCACGAATAGTCTTCTCCTCGAACAAGCACCCTTCGACACCATCACTCGGCAACCTTGGTATTCTCGGAGTGAAAATCCAGGAGGTGTGGGCTCTATGTGAATTTGGTAGAGGGATGGAGGATAAACAATCAAACTACACGATCAAGCAAGTGTTATTGCATAGACTGTGAATGCTTGATCGTTTAGTAAATCTTGAAAGTACACGATCATTTAGTAAAACACGCTAGATTATTTACACGATCGTTTAGTAAATCTCACTTAGCAAGCAAGTGCTATCGCATAGACTGTGAATGCTTGATCATTTAGGCTCTCGCTTGAAGGCTGTAGTGTAGTCTCTCGTGAGCTAAATGATTAGTAAAGAAACTAATGAAGCGATCCCTTTACAAAATGAAAACACTTTTCATTTTATCCTTCAGTTATTCAAAACTGAAAAATAACCTCCCACTTCCACGGTTAATGAAGAAAATAACCAATAACAATGATCATATAATTGTTTTAATTAGAAATAAATATCATAACTAACTTATCATATTATATTTATAACCTATAGTTTTAATATCACATCATATGTAATATTTAAACCATAGTTCTTTTCTCCTTTAATTAATATAAAGCATATTTATATCAAATCCTCTAATTAATTTATCTCATACATCATATCAATTATATTACATGTAATTGAACCAATTTAATTATATCTTATATAATCAAATTCCCTTTCATTAATTTCAACACTTCAAACTAACCCAAAAACTGAATCTCAACTTGAATCCATTGAGCTACCAAGGGGACCTTATGGACCTGTAGCTTGAAGCTCCAATGGTACGTGAATAACTGACTAAACTCTTTAATCACGAGATCCACCTCCGTTAACTGTTGGGTACTCTAATAAAGACCAATAGTTGCACTCTTCTCACTACAGATATATTTCTGTGTCCATTGGATATAACCAATCAACAGTACGATAACCCTTCACAAATCACTCATAAGTATAGCTGGGCCAATTTACCGTTTTGTCCCAGTAGTTACATCTAACTCCTTAAGTACCACTAGTTCCTCTAATGAATAATACATCATAGTTCTAATATGAGTAAATACCTCTCAAGCCATGAGAAAGTGTGTGGCACCACATCGTCCAAGCCCCGGAATCAGTCCTTACGGGAGCAATCTATCTACTTACCCCTGCTTCGGGGAAGGGGTGAATTCCATCTTGTGTAGCTGAGTTCCCAACTCCCTAATCAGACGAATCCCCAAAGTGGTAGGTTTAAGTCGGAAATCTGGCCACTCGCACCCTTGTAAATCAAAAGACCGCCCTCATAGGCAGGAGTTCCCAACTCACTCAGGATTAAGGTAATGTTACCTATGGTTATCCTAGTGAAATGAAAGTCTCTGTCATGAACGACGTTATATAACGAGACAAAAGATTTTGTGGTCTGTCTTATGCAAACTCCTTTGTATAGGACACCCCCACTCGAATGTCTCCACATGAATGATCAGGATCAGACCATCTGTAACACTTTACAATACTTGTAACATCTACAAAGCAAGGCGTATCCGTAGTGTTACCAGGATAAGGTTTCCCTCATTTGTTCATATACTACAGACCATTTAGGTTATCACTTAAGGCATGATCCACTTGTATGTCTCCATAAACATGCTTAAGTTACAACGGTAACCAGGGATCTTAGTTTATTGATTTATGGTAAATGCAACTAAAATATCTCATATTTCATAGACAACAGTGAAGAAAATATCTCATATTATTACATCACAAGCATTTTTTCATACAGATGTTTACAAACTACAGGACCCTACGAGATTTAAGGCATCAATCCCAATAGGAGCAAGTAGATAAATTGCTCCCTTAAGGGCTGATTCCGGGTCTTGAACATAGTTGCCACACCCTCTCCTGGCCTGAGAGGGACTTGGTCATAGTTGGATTATGACTTATTGTTCATTAGAGGAATCAGTGGTACTTAAGAAGTTAGATGTAACTATAAGGGCAAAACGGTAATTTTGGCCCAGTTGTACTTACGAGCAATTTATGAAGGGTCATCGCACTGTTGATTGATTATATCCAATGGATACAAAAATTTATCTGTAGTGCGAAAAGGGCAGCTGTCGATCTTTATTGGAGTGTACGACAGTTAACGGATGTTAGGTAATTTAATTAAAGAGTTTAATTAATTATCCGAGTACCGTTGAAGCTTCAATCTACATGTCTATAACGGCCCCTCTATAACTCAACAAAGATTTAGTTGATAATTAATTTTGGATTAATTTGATGTGTTCAAATCAATTGAGGGAAATAATTATATATGATATAATTAATTAAATTTATTATATATGTGATATAATTAAATGTATTTGATACATTATAATTTAAGATATTATGAGAGGAATTTGAATATGATTCAAATACTAATTATATGAATGAGATTCATGCAATTAATTTAATATAAATATGATTTATATTAAATACCATAAATAAGTTGGGAGGAATTAAATATTTGAATATGATTCAAATATCAATTATATGAATGAGATTCATATAAGTGAATGAATATAAATGTGATTTATATTAAATGTCATGTATTGTTAATACTAATTATATGAATGAGATTCATGCAATTAATTTAATATAAATATGATTTATATTAAATACCATAAATAAGTTGGGAGGAATTAAATATTTGAATATGATTCAAATATCAATTATATGAATGAGATTCATATAAGTGAATGAATATAAATGTGATTTATATTAAATGTCATGTATTGTTAATAGAAAATAAAATCTATAGGTTATGTTGTATTTGATGCAATATAACTATAGGCTATATGTTATATTTGATGTAACACATAGTGTATGTATATATAATAAAGTAGTTATATATATATATATATATATATATATATATTATTAATTTAATTGAAACTAATAAAAGGGAAGGAGTTACAACTCCCTTCCCCCTAATTCTCTCGGTTAATATATGTGGGATGTGGTTGGATTTGTTCTTCTTCCTAAATTCTCTCTGAGAGAAGAGTTCTCTCTGGAAAAAACAAAAATAGAGAAGAAAAGTTCTTTTCTTCCCTCTTCTCCTCTCCATCTCCTTCTTTCTTCCAAGGATTCTAGCAACGGCCACAATTCTTGCTTGGGTCCTTTGTCCCAAGAGAATACAGAGGGTTCTCAAGTGGTGGTGTCCCTGTTTGGAGAAGGAGATCCGTTCGTGATTTGTTCAAGGGATTTTTTAAGATTAGTCTTCAAAGATAAGGGTTTCTGAAACCTCAAGTTTTTTCCTTTATTAATGCATGCTATAATTTAAGTAAATGCATATCTTATTCTTGTTTTACTATAAAACTTATATTCAATAAAAAATGGAATTTAGGTCGATCTTGCTTCTGCTCAAAAGATCTTTTTCGAAAATTTCCTTCACCCCTAGGTTTGGCTCAATCCTAACTCTCCCTTCTTCAGCCACATATTCGGATGAGTTGCCAACTTAGCCTTGCTCTCCAAAACATAACTTGTCAATGCACAAGCAAATGATCGCATGGTCTCATCCAACGTTTGACTCTTCCTTGGCCCTTACTAGCCTCAAGTCCATCGCATGACCTCCCTTTGGACGCACTCTCTTTCCCTATGAATGGCTTTCCCTTGGTACATGCCCTCCTTGGCCAACACATACCTTCATGCACTCAACACCTATACCTAGGCTGTCGCATGGTTCTCTAACACATACACCACCATCAATGCGTGCACACTTCCTTGCCTAGGCCAACCTTGTCACATGCGTCCATGACCCTTCCTCAACCTCTCATTGACCTAGCCATCGCATGGTTTCAACGCATAGGCATTGCCTTACCCTCCTAATGTGATCAACTTTTAATTACCTCGGTCAACGCCTTGTCTCGGCCACCCACACCATGCGTTCACTATGGTCTTTCTAAGCACAACACCCCTTGCTTGGTGTCTTGGCTACAAGCTTCATACCAACGTCTACGTCAACGCATAGCCATCTCATCGTCTAGACTAACAGCCTTGGCATCACATAGTTTGGCATCACATGGTCTTTATCAACACACATCTCACAGTCACATTTCTCATGCTCGCCCAGTGTCTTGCGCTTAGCCTCGTGCACCCTTCGCGTGCGTCCGTGCATTCACCCCCACGCTACGTCTAGCCTGCTCTTGCACGTTCGCCAACGCTCTTCCTGGCGGCATGTCCCTAGCCAGTGCTTATCTAGCTCATCGCATGAGCAACCCACTCACGCCAACGCTTTAGCTAGCGTCTTCTTGTTCATGCATGGTGTTTACTCGATGCTCGTTCCTTGCCTTGTCGAGCACAACATCCCAACACTTGGTGTCTAGCTTTAGCCTAGACCTCAGTTTGTGAACATGTCCTGGACATGATGGTCCACTTTAATGTGGCTGAAGTAAACGGTGTTGTGATGGACAAGAAAAGTCAAGTTGGTTTTATTCTAGAATCTTTTCCAAAGAGTTTTCTGTAATTCTGTAAGAATGCATTGATGAATAAAATTGAATACAACTTGACTATTCTGCTGAATGAGCTGCAGGCTTTCCAGACTATGTTGAGAATTAAAGGTCTGGAATTAGAAGTAAATGTTTCTTCTGCTGAAAAAAGAGGAACGTCCTCCAAGCCTGATGTTGCCTCCTCTTCGTAGAGCCTGCTGGCAAGAAAAGAAATTTAGTTTGAAATTGAAACGAAGAAGAGCAAAGGGAAATGGAAGAAGAAGCCTGCTGGTAAGAAAAGCAAGAAAACTGCTACAGACAAAGGGAAATGTTTCCATTGCAATGAAGAAGGGCACTAGAAGAGAAATTGCCCTAAATATCTTACAAAGAAGAAAACATAGAAAACTAAATCGGCAACTTAGTTCCTGAGGACTGCTTACTCAGCTTGACTAGTGGGAGAGATTGCTGCTTAATGATGATATTACTTGCTTTTGTGATCATGTAAAGGACATAATGTACATATATTTCTTTTGAATAAAATGTTCATTTTCAGAAAGTATGTTTGTTTTATCTCATAGCAACTTCTGTTAAGAAACAAACTGTTAAAAACCATTTGCAAATATTCAGATATTTAAAATGGCTAAAGATCAAAGTATAGAAAGTTTAAAGATTTCTAGATCTGACTGTTAACAAGTTGTTGAGACAGGTCAGACGCATCTTACTCAAAGAGTTGAGAGTGCCCCAATATAGTGGGAGGAAAGTGTGCTTCATGGCCATTATTGAGAATAAGATGCATTCTCCATATAGTTTAATTAAATGCCTATTGTACACTAATATGTTTACAATGATTCTCTCGATTAAAGTGTTAGAGAATCACCTAGTAATACTAGAAATACCAGGTTAATAACCTAGGGCAAGTGGGAGAAATATCGGGTATGGGATATTGAATAGTAAACCATGGGTATGGGTTGCCCTAGTTTATTGTATTTCTCTATAAAAATTAGAAACTCAATCTTATATATCGGATACATAAGTTACCACTGGAGTTTTAGTCCAAGTGGGAGTTTGTTGGGCTTTATGTCCTAAAACTCGTGGTTTGTAAACAATAGAACTAATTATGAAAATTCAATAAGTTGTTATTGAATATATTATTTTTTTCGAAATCCAATAAACCTAAAGTCCCTTGATTATTACATGAGTACTTGAACTTTATGTGGAGACATACAAGTGGATCAGGTTCGAGTAAATAGTTAAAATGATCTATAGTATATGAATAAGGTTGGGTGCCTTATTCTAGTAACACTATTGGATGTGGCCTACTCTGTAGGTTTTACAAAGAGTTGTAAAGTGCTACAAATGAAGTAATCCTAATTTGTTCATATTGGGACATGGGGAGTGGGGGCATCCTGTGCAAATGAGTTTTGTGCAAGATCGGAACACGAAACCAGTCACTCTTACTTTATAACGCTGTTTACTTTTTAAGACTGACTATTTCAAAATGATGACCTAGGTAACTTGACCTTAATTCTGAGCTAACTATGAACTCCTGTTTGTTCGGGATTATCCTTTGATCTGCAAATGGTGAGAGTAGACCAACGTCTCTGCTCAATAAGCCTCCCATTTTGGGGATAAGATTGGATGAATAGTTGGAGACATGAGGTGCAAGACGGAATTCACTCTTACCCGATTAGGGAGTAGAGAGGTTGTTCCCTTTAAGTGCTGATTCTGGGTTTTGAACAAGAGGCCTAACCCTCTCATTGGCCTGGGAGAGATTCGATTTGTTGATTGGATCATAAATCAATTGTTCATTAGGGAATCAACGGAACTTAAGGAATAAGAGGTAATTTCAGGATAAAATAGAGATTCGACCCAACCGTTATTACGAACAACCTGTGAACGGTTTACTTACTAATCATGATTATATCGAGTGGACATAATATATCTACAGTGAGGGAAGTTCAGCTATGGGCTTTAGTGGAATCACCCATTAGTTAATGAATGAGGGTTAGTTCGGTCTAATGAGTTTTGCCAATTAATCTCTGATCGTTGGAGCCCATGATCTGTAGGTCCGCGAGGTCCCCCTACCAGCTCGTAAATGGATTAGATCTAGAAGAGTGTGATAAGTTAATTTGAAATGTTCAAATTAGAATTAAATGAAATTGAAGAATTAATATTTAAATATGTGAAGATGGAATTACGTAAAATTAACTTAATATTTGATATTAAATTATTTAAAATTATTTAAATTATTTAAATAATAATTTATTAATTTTATTAAGAAAATTAATTTATAAAATTATTTTTGTAAAATTAATAATATATTCAATTTTATAAAATAAAATTTTTTTATGAAATCAATTTATTAAAAATTGAAAAAGAGAGAAAAAACACATAATGGAAAATCGTTTTTCTCCATTGTCTTCTTCAAGTAGCTCACTAACAACCCACTTCTTAAGTCCTCATTTACTCCAAGCATGAGCTGCATCTCATGTAACTAATCTCTTTGCATGATCAACTGCAATATATTGAAGAGATTGGAGTGAATCTGAGGCAATGCAACTGAAAGAATTTCTCTGAAAAATTCTAGAGAAGAAAGGTGTTCTTCATTTGGGTTACTACTATGAGCATTCTCCAACTTCCCTTAATTCAAGCTTATTTTGAGTCCCACAACTCAATCTAGAGCACCAAGAGAATAGTAAGGAAAATCTTGGGGTGGTCTACATCAAGATTCGGAGAAGATTTGTAGTTGGATTCAAGCTTTGAGGAAGTTCTACAAAGGTATGTCGTGAAACTCATTTATTTCTGCTGAAGCATGCTTTCATTTCTTACAAAATTAATGAATTAGAGTGCTTATGGATCCTGGTCACTTCCGCTGTGTGATGGTACTTTCCAACAGTTCCAACCTAAATCACTTAGCTGAAATTCAGAGTTTCACAAAACAGGAGTTTATAGTTAGCTCAGGATTAAGGTCGAGTTACCTAGTTCATCGATTTGAAATAGTCAGTCTTAAACAGTAAACAACGTTATAAAGTAAGAGTGACTTATTTTTTAGTCCGATCTTATGCAAACTCATTGCATAGGACACCCTTATTCCTCATTCACTACATGAACGAATCAGAATCACTTTGTTTATAACACTTTACAATAAATTATAACAACTATAGAGTGGGCCGCATCCGATAGTGTTACCAGAATAAGGCACCCAACCTTATTCATATACTATAGACCATTTTAGCTATTTACTCAAACTTCATCCATCTTTATGTCGCCACATAAAGTTTAAGTATTCATATAATAGCCATGGATCTTAGTTTATTGGATTTAATCTTTACAAGTGCAATTTATATATTAAATAACAGTTGTATTGAATAAATGTCAATAACATCTTTATTGATAATAGAATATGTTTACCATTATAAATTGCGATTTTTGGGACATACAACCCAACAATTTTCTCAACGTTGGTGAAGAGGGGGATCATATGTACGAGAGATTAGTCAAATGCAAGTCCAATTGAACTTTGTTTACATGTCCTTCGTCGTAGACTTTAAGTCTGTGCCCGTTCAGCTTGAAAATTTTTCTTGTTGCAAGGAACATCAAGATTCTCGGTCTTTTTAGGTCCTATCTTCTTGGGATTCTTGAAACAACTACCCAAGAATTTTCTCTTCATAGGAGATGGGAGAGTCTTGGAGTCATTTCCTTATAACTGCACTTTAAAAGCAGAGCAAAAGTTAGAAGCCTTATTTTTGTTTTATTTATTACAAACAAATTTAGAATTAGAATCATGAGTTGAAGGTTTTTCTTTCAAACAAACTTTTTTTTGAGATTTTGAATTTATTTTTAAAGTATCAACATTTTGGCAAAAATTGTTGGAAGAATTTAAATCATCATCTTTTGAAGAAGATTGATCATTTTTTAAAATTTCAAGAGAAGAATTAGAAACATGTTTTTTGTTTGAAACATTATGATCACAAAAATTAAGAGATTCATGAGCAGAATTATGGGAAATTCAATCAAAATCATAATCTATAGAAGGAGCTGCCAAACAATTAAAATTTTCGTACAACATGGAATTAACAATTTCATCTATCTCATCATGCATATCAATGGAGCAAAGAGTCAAGTAATCTTCTGAAAATTTTATGGCATCATAAATGTTGAATGATTTACTTCTCCATCAAATTCTACCGACAAAGACCCTTTATCTACATCAATTTTAGTTTTTGCAGTTTTCATGAAGGGTCTTGCTAGTAAAATATTAGAAGAGGAAGTAGGATAAGGTTCATCCATTTTCAATATATAAAAATCAACTGGAAAAATCAATTCACCTACTCTCAACAAAACATCCTCAACTATGCCTAGAGGTCCATATGACCTATTGACTAATTGTATGCAAACATTAGTTTTTTTTATAGGCCATTCAATTTTAGGTCTTCATAAACATGGCAAGGCATGAAATTTATTGAAACACATAAATCTAGCATAGCATGTGTGATGATTCTTTCTCCTATTTTGCATGGCAAGGTAAACATTCCCGGATCTCTACATTTTTTTAGGCATATCTTTCTTTAACAAAGCATAGACAATCTTGCTAATGGTTACTCTCTCCTCTTCTTTCCCTTTTCTTTTCTTAGTACATAAGTCTCTAAAAAATTTAGCATACCTAGAGATTTATTGAATAACATTGCAAAGGGATGTAAATTTGTATCTTTTGTAACATCTTAATAAGCTCTAAGTTGGTATCTTTTCCCTTAGGCCTTACTAATCTACTAGGGAATGGTGCCTTAGGTACATAGAGTTCTACTTTAGGAAGAGAGTAATCACATATCTTGGGAAAAATGGAAGTTTTGTTTGGTTCACTTACCTTGCTCTCTTGTTCATTTATTACCTTTTCTTGCTACTTGGAAGACAATTGAACCAGGTTTGCATCTTGAGAACAGGCGGGAATTTCCTTTCCACTTCTAAGAGTGATTGCACTTACATTTGCATGCTCCAGTTGGACGGGAAAATTTTTGGAGGACTTTCTCTCAAGTTTACTTACCACGGTTGCAAGTTGGGTTATTTGAGTGCCTAAAATTTTTGGTTCTTTTTCAAGCTCACTTACCTTGCTCTCTTGTTCATTTATTACCTTTTCTTGCTACTTGGAAGACAATTGAACCAGGTTTGCATCTTGAGAATATGAGGGAATTTCCTTTCCACTTCTAAGAGTGATTGCACTTACATTTGCATGCTCCAGTTGGACGGGAAAATTTTTGGAGGACTTTCTCTCAAGTTTACTTACCACGGTTGCAAGTTGGGTTATTTGAGTGCCTAAATTGGTGAAGCTTTGACTTGTTTCTTGTTGGAAAGATTTGGTGTCTTGTCGGAGTTGAATGTTGTCTTTTTACAATTGATGGAGTGCCTGTTGAAATTTTAAGGAGTGGTCAGCTAGGGATTCCACAACATCCTCTAAAGACATACCTGAGGAAGATGATGAGGAAGATTGATTCCGGTTTTCAAATTGTCCTTGAGATCCCCACTTGAAGTTAGGATGATTTCTCCACCTTTGATTGAAGGTTTGTTCATGCAGATCGTATTTCCTTTGGAAGCCTCATATTCCATTCACTTGAGCTTGTAGGCAAGCTTCAGAGGTATGTTCGCCCACTCCAAATGCTCCACATGTTTTGACTTGAGGAAGACCGCCTTGAGAAACCTATGTAAAAAGAGACATAATATTAGAGATGAGTTTTAAAGCTCACTTACCTCTTTGGATTGAGCAATGTTGTGGTCGAGAGTCCTTGATTTGGAATTCTGAGAATTTTTCACCATAGTGGATTTGAGTTGACTAGCTACAGTGAGCCTTTAAGCTAGAGCCCCTCTGACGGTAGCATCAATATTGCTCCTCTTCGATGGAAGCAAACCTGAATAGAAATATTGGATAAGATATTGTTTAGAAATTTAATGATGAGGGAATGAAGCACAAAGTTTTTTATATCTTTCCCAATATTCATAAAAAGACTCTCCTACAATTTGTTTAGTGCCATATATTTCTGTTATAATATTATGTGCCTTAGATGCATGAAATTTTTTTCCTAAGAACTTCTTTTTCAAACTATTCCATGTAGTGATGGATCTCGCTGGCAAGTAGTATAACCAATCTTTGCCACATCCTTCATAGAGAATGGAAAGACCCTAAGATTAAGTTGTTCTTAGGTTACTCCATGTGGGTGCATTCCATCACATACTAGATGAAATTCTTTCATGTGTTTGTGCGGTTCCTCATCAGGTTATCCTCTAAATATAGGCAATGAAGGAGTAATCTATCATGCACCGGAACAAATCAGAATCAATAAGCACTCTAACTACTCTTAGTTTGAGTTTTAAACATGTTATTCAAGTGAAATTCATAGAGGGTTTGAAGCAAACATTATCTTTGAAGACTTAATCCACGAATTCAGCAATAATACTCCAAGATTGAGCTTGAAACTTCAACAAGACCACCACCAAAATCGTCTCTGCAAAGCTCAAGAAGGAATATGTGCTAGAAACATTCAAATCTAGCTGAATTGGAGAGAGATTTTGATAGGTTTGTGCAGGTTTTCAATTTTCCAGAGATTCCTCTCCATTTCTCTGCATGAAGCATGTATATATACACTGAAAACATGCAGGATCATAGGGCTGCATGGACGGCAACTCCTACTTAGATTATTTGATGGAAATTGGTGAGTTACCACTTAAAGAGATAATGGATTTTCCCCAAAATTGGAAAAATCCATTTTCTCTTTAATTTTGTTTTAAGATCAATTTTCCTAAAATTGATTTTTATCTTAAATAGAACTATTTTATTTAAAACTGATTTTATTTTAATTAAACCTTTTAATTAATAGAAAATTAATTTAGTATCTTAATTAATAAAACATCAATTCTACCAATATGATTCAATTTCATATTTAAATCATAATTTAAAATTAATTGATTCTCTAATTTTGTTTAATTTCATCTAAATTAAACGTTCTTTTTAATTGTATCAAATACAATAAATTGAAAACCCTAATAATTGAATTTGAACATTCCAAATTCATAATCCTAATTCCAAAATTCATCCAATTAATACTCAATTTGCTATTCCAATTTATGAGCCAGTAGAGGGACTTAATGGACCTACAGATCATGAACTCCAATGATTTGTAATTAATCAGTTAAACTCTTCAAACCGAATTAATTGCTGTTCGTTAACTATCAAGGCACACCATTATAGCTCGATAGTTGCACTCTCCTCACTGTAGATATATTTCTGTCTATTTCAACCATAATTAGTAAATCGATCCTTCATAAGTCGTTCGTATTTACAATTGGAAAAATTACCATTTTACCCCTGCAAATACATCTTGCATCTTAAGCTCCCACTGACCTTCTATTGAATAACTGATTTGTAATACCATTTATAAATCATATCCTCTCTACCAAGAGAGGGTGGGACCTCGTTGTTCAAGACTAGACATCAGCACTTAATAGAACAACCTATTTGCTAACCCTAAGTTGGGTAGGAATGAATTCCATCTTGCATAGCTATGTGCCCAGCTATCTACCCGGTCTTATCCCCAAAATGGAAGGCTTATTGAGCAGTGTTGTTGGACTACTCTCACTTATGCAGATCAAAGGATAATCCCGAAATAAACAGGAGTTTATAGTTAGCTCAGGATTAAGACCGTGTTATCCTAGGTCATTTTAGTTTGAAATAGTCAGTTTTAACAGTAAATGGTCGTTATAAAGAAAAGTGGCTATTTCGAAGTCCAGTCTTATGCAAAATCATTGCATAGGATGCCTCCACTCGCATGTCTCTGCATGAATGATTTGTGGATCACATCATTTGTATCAGTATACGAAATGGGTCGCATCCAATAGTGTTACCAGGATGAAATACCCAACTTCATCCATATACTTATAGACCATTTAGGCTATATATTATAATTTGATCCTATTTATGTCACCATATAAAGTTAAAATATTCATACTATAGCCATGGATTTTTTTTTATTGGATTTTCATTATAAAATGCAATATCAATGACTTTATTGAATAAAATCTCAAAATATTTTATTGATAAATAGAATGTTTAATACAAAATTTACGAACTGCGAGTTATAGAACATTCCCAATAGGCAAAAGATGCACAAGTCCTGGTTTAAGTTCAAACAGAACGGTAGTCTCCGGGTACACTATGCACAATGGTTGTTGGTTGTAATCTGGCTTTGCAAGCTCTCGTAAGGTTTGCTCCCTTGCTTCTCCCATGATGTTTGTTTGTGTTGGTTCCTCTTCTCGATCCTTAAAAGCTTGTTCTTCAAATTCGTCTTCTCTTCCTCTTGTTCTTTCCATTCGAAGTCGTCTTTCCTCACGGTCAATGTCTACAATCAAATCACAAGGTACACTCTGAGAGGAGCAAGTCATGCATAAAAGGAAATTAAATCATACTAACTATTTTTGGGTTTATTATTTCTCTTATTTATTTATTTACTAAAAAGGAATTCAAAATTCAAATAAGCTAATTGCTCGGTTCCCTGGCAATGGTTGTCACACCCCACTCCAGATTACCCTCTTAACCTGGATGGAATGGTGACTGCAGCAGTTACCAACCCTTTTGCTGGCACTTACTGCCTAACTAACTTGTTAACTTTTACTCAAACCCTGAATACATACATATCATCAATATACCAACATATTAAATCGGAACTTAACACATTTACATTACAGGGTTTCGTAGCATTGTTCATTCATGAATATTACAACTTAGTGAGCCCCATCTAGTATACTAATCACTAGACAGACACATGTGTACTAACTAATACAGGTTTTCAATTACACTTCCTTCAACTTGTTTCTTTGAGTGGCAGAGAAGCAGCAGAAAATTCTTTTAGGAACTGACCGTTACCTAAAAAGAAAAACTTTTGAAAACGTGAGCTAGAAGCCCAGTGAGTGACTTAATAAAAACATAAATCTCATGCTTAAACTGAAAGCTCGAAAACATAATACTGGAACTAAAATGTACCAAGCAAACGTATACACAAAACCTTTAAAACCACCATTAAACATCATTATTCCTTAGTTGAGAAAAAGCATACATCGCTCTAGCTCCCAATGTCTGTTACCGGCTAAGAGACCCATACTTCGGCCTCCCTTTGCTGGTATATAGCCTAGGAGACCCATACTTCGACCTCCCTTTATCCTTAGTTGAGAGTGAACTACTAGATCTAACCCTCAACGTCAACCTTAGTCGGGGTGAACCCTTTTACTCAATCCTTCAATGTCAACCTTAGTCGGGGAGAACCCTTTTACTTAATCCCTCAATGTCAACCTTAGTCGGGGAGAACCCTTTTACTCAATCCCTCAACGTCAACCTTAGTTGGGGAGAACCCTTTTGCTCAATCCCTCAACGTCAACCTTAGCCGGGGAGAACCATTTTGCGCAATCCCTCAACGTCAACCTTAGTCAGGGAGAACCCTTTTGCTCAATCCCTCAACGTCGTATTACCAACGTGCACGTGGTGTTTTCTATGTACCGTCAACACCTTCGGTACATTTATTTAGATACCTTTCTTACCTTCAGTATCTGACTCACTTAAGCTATCAAGTTCTCGAAGAGCATTAAAAAAATAGTTTTCAAATATAGCATAGAAAACTCTTTAAGATACCTTCCTTACCTTCAGTATCCCTTTTCATTTTGTTTAGAAATACCAACACATGTACTTTGACAACCTTAGGTATTTAAAATATAGTACATCAAGCTTCATTCAACCTTAGCTTTAACCATAACGCATGCTTCATACTTTGTGAAATAAGTTGGCTTAAAACATATTGAACCAGCTTGTAAAAACTACTAGCATGCGTTAGACATGGAAAACATACTTGGAAAACCCATACACTAATAAACATCATGAAAATGGAGTTATTAAAACATGCTGAAAGTATTTGGACAAGATAACATATTCAAAATGTGTCAATGTCCATGGAAAACATGCTTTACTTAGCATGAGAAATAGCTTCAAATATATGTTGCTTGGCACTTCATTTAAACACTTAACATGAGAAATATCTTCTAAGAAATCATAGTTTCTAAATCATTAAAGCATTAAAGCATCAAATAGTTACTCACAGCTCGTTGGCCTCTTAACGGGTTATACGCCTCTCCTAGCTCTTCTTGGCCTGAAAGGACATAATTCCCGATTAACTACTTAAAATTCTTAGCAAAATACCTCAAATAGTTCATTTACTAATGGAACTTTAATCATCAAAGACAACTTTACTAGCGAGATCCTCATGAGCGAGATCCTCCTTATGAGCGAAATCAAGCTTTTCTTGGCAAACTTTCATCCTAGCGATACTAACCTTACCAACGATACTCAACCCAATTTCTAGCGAGATTTTCCTCTAGAGCGAGATCCTCATTTTCCATATGAGATGTTTGCTTATTCTTCCCAAGCAGCTGTCTGCTTATGCATAGCTTTTCTGTTACAACTTCAAAAATTCATAACTCAAAATCTAGCCCTCTTTTGAAGAAACTTCCTTCTACACGTACAACTACTAATACTAATACGTAGTAATAGTGGAATCATGAAGTTGATCCACAGAGAACCTCTATTAATTGGCAGAATTAAGATTTGAATTCAAAATTGAAGGGGGGTTTGTTGGTTTTTAGAAAAACTAAGTAAAAGTAAAAACAAGAATTTATATCAATTTCTATTAATGAGAGTGATAGAAGAGAGTTTTAAGAAATTCAATGAAAATGAATCTTGAGGATTTTATGTTGAATAATTTAATTCCATCATTGACTTAATTGATTGTATCCAATTTAATTGTTCCATAGTTCATTAACGGCTAGGTCATAATGCCCTAATTAGTTAACTAACCTAAATTGGTCAATTAACCCTTATTTAGTTCATAATTGCTTCCTAAAGACATTCCACAATTAATTCCAAAATTATATTAATTTCTTGGGTTTTCTTAACCATGATATTCTTGAAATTAAGAAGACTAAAATCAAGATTGATTAATTTGGATGTTCTAAACTAGCAATTCTTTTCAAGAAAATGGAAAAAAGTCCAAATTCGCATTCAAGATTACTAGTTCTTGCAACCTAATTACAAATTTTCTATAGAGCTATGTAATTTTGCATACAAAAACCTATAGAAATTGAGTTGTCAATTCAATCTTTAAAAGATTTTATTTAAATTTCAGCAAGAAAATTCAAGAACAACAAATTGTAAGAAGAAAATTAAAGAAAAGTCTCAAGAATTGATTAATCAAACATAATCCCCAAGAAAATAACTTACCTACCCATGGTGAAGGTAAATCTTCAAGCAATCTATTGAATCTTGCATCAAAATATACGTAGTTTGAAGGATTAAAGACAATCTCTCAAAAAATATACAGAGAATTGCTCTTTAATTTCGTCAAAATTGGTATCTCACTCATTCTCCACACTCTAATATCACTTCCAAAACTAATCAATCTCCTTATTTCGTTTAGAAAAACTGAATTTTTAACCTCTACAGGTCATAGCGTTGCAACGCTCATTGTCAATGTCACAACGCTTGCTTGCTCAAGGTGCGCACGTACTTTCTTTTTTTCCCCCCGTCAACCTACGTAGCATTGCAACACTCTAGGATACTGTTGCAATGCTACCCTGTTTTGCAACAAATTGGTGCTATCTGTCTTCTAGCATTGACAGCCTCGAGTCTTCATCCAGCGTTGCAAATGTTGATTTGATATCAAAATGGTAATTTTCTTGACTTCTTCTAATTAGATGATTTTTTTTTTTGCTTTTTTTTGCTCATCTTAGCTCCAAACTTCTTCTAATTGCTCTAAAGTGCTCCCGGAACTATTTTACCTATAAAATTGGGTTATTAAGAAAATTAATAGTATAAAATGAAGGGAGTTAACATGTAAAATATAGTTCTTGTCAAGACCTATTAATGGTCACTCATAGATCGTAAGACAACTCATCCATAATTAGTTTGATCAAGATTAATCCAATGAATTGATTTATACATCAAATATAAAGTAAGATTTGAAAGAAAAGACAACACCAAAGGGATTGAATAAACACAAGTTTTTTTTTTAATAAAAATATTTATAATCTGAATTTTCAAGAGTATTACAAACCATTTTAAAAGCCAAATGGTCGTGGATATGATTAAGAACTCAAAAGTCATTTAAACACAATTAATTTCAAATTGTAAAAAATAAGACCTAGGAACTTAAAAGTTAATTGCACACTAATTAATAAGTCAAAATGAAAAACTAAAAATGTAAAAAATCTCTAGATTTTATTAAATAACTCCTGTAGAAGATGGCAAAATTAATTCCCACATTTGACAAGGTTTGATATCAGGCTTTCCTATACAGTGCACACTTGACATCATTTTCTTCACAAAATCTACACACTTTTTTTGTCCACAGTTCCATCTTCCAAACCGTAGGACTTTTCTCATGTCATCTTCATATCATTCTCTTCTTGACTCATTCAACTAATATTATCTATAATTTTGGGCTCAAAATTATTTATCAGTTCTTGTGAATTTGCTAGTTTTTGAAGATGTAGTGTGAAAGCCTTTTGAATCTTCTTTCTCTTGATTCTTGTAATTGCTCCTTTGGGCACATGTAATGGTTGAATGATTGAATTCACATCATATATTTGCAAATATTTTGTGTTTAATTAGTTTATTTGCAACTATCCCTAAATTTTGTTGGGAATGTCCTAAAACTCGCAGTTTGTAAATATTGGACACATATTCTATTATCAATAAAAGTATTATTCAGTTATTCTTTCAATAAAATGTTTTTGAAATTGCATTATGTTATAAAAATCCAATAAAAAAATCCATGCTATAATATGAATAATTTAACTTTATATAGAGACATAAATGTGGATCAAGTTTTAGTATATAGCCAAAATGGTCTATAAGTATATAGATGAGAATGGGTATCTCATCCTGGTGACAGTATTGGATGTGGCTTTATACTGATACAAATAATGTGATCCCAAAATCATTCATGTGGAGACATGTGAGTGAAGGCATCCTTTGCAAAGGATGTTTGCATAAGACTAGACCACAAAATAGTCACTTTTCTTTATAACCGCCAGTTTACTATTAAAACTAACTATTTCAAAATTCGATGACCTAGGGTAACTTGATCTTAATTTTGAGGCAACTATGAACTTCTGTTTATTCAAGATTATTCTTTGATTTGCATAGGTGAGAGTAGTCCAACAACACTGCTTAATAAGCCTCCTATTTTGGGGATAAAGCGGAATAGATAGTTGAAGACATGGTCCTACAATATGAAATTCACTCCTACCCAATTTAGGGTTAGCAGATAGGTTGTTCTCTTAAATACTGATTCTTGGTCTTGAACAACCAGGTCCCACCCTCTCATGATCGATAGGGTCATGGTTTCTTAGTTGGACTATAAACCAATTGTTCAATAAAGGTTCAGTGGGAGTTTGAGGAGCAATGTAACACCTTTAAATTTTGTTCTTAATGTAATTTCAGTATCTTCTAATATTTGAGGATATTTTTGGAATTTTGAAAATTTAATTTTTTATTATTAAGATTTAATCTAAGTCAGGGAATTGAATTTTAAATTTAGTTGGTTTTGAAGAGGAAGATGAAAAGATTATATATATATATATATATATACACATTTATAGTTAGGTGTATTTAGAAGGAAAGAATAAAAGAAAAGAAAATAAAATAAAGTAAAATCAATTAAAATTTTATTTTATTTTATTTTTCATTTTAATTTTTTTTTAAAGTCTCTTCCTCTTTGTAACCCTCGTCGAATGCCCCCCTCTCTCGCGTCTCTCCTTCTCTGCAACCCTCACCAAGTGCCCTTCCCTCATCGTCTAATCTAAGCCAGCCATCATCGCATGCCTCGTCCGCCGTTCGGTCCAACTAGTCTCCACCAGCCGTGAAGCCCAATCGTTCGTACCGTTGATCATACTCGTTGCAGGCAGTCACGCCATGTCACAATCGTACCTTCTTAAAGGTCTCAAGACGATTGTACGACACTTGTTCTCACCCTCGAACAAGTCAGCCAATCCAAATCCAAATAGTCGGTGGCACAATGGGCGTTTCAAACAACCTCCACCCTCGTTCTTCAGAAAATGTTTTTGCAAACGTTTGAAAGCATGTGTAAACAATGAACATTAGTCGTACAGCTAGAAAACAATAAGCAAAAGCATAGCTTTATAGCATAACTCACTAGTATGAGGATATGATGATTAGTGTCACCCCCATATAGTGCATTCTTAACAAAAGTACATCTGTCACCCTTGTATATGGAAATGGGCGAGCGGCCACATACTAAGAAAAGTAAATAGAAAGCGAACTGCCTAACAAAAGGAAATACATAAGATGAAAGCATAGTAAAATGAGGTGGAGGCAGACATGCGGCCATGGGCAACACACTCTGGACAAGCATGATCGTGACACACCACGCCAGATCAGAAGGGACTCAGTCGTAAGCATCGTCATTCATGCCGATCACAAGCTTCCAGTCATTCACCCAGCCGTCTTTCGCATTCCAGCCTAGCCAGCCCCTCGCTATTTGGCCTTTCGCACCCTGTCATTCGGTTTTGCCGTTGTAGGTGCCGAGCAACCATCATTTATCCATGTCGCTCAAGTACGTTCAGCCCTCAATTGTCGTTCACGGTAGTCCGGCACCGTCTAGCCCCCAGCCACACCGTTGCTGTTTTGTCACCAGATCTGTTGTTGGGTAAGTTTTTCGCAATTTGGTTGTTTTAGAGTGCCCAATGGATGGGTGTAAGTTTTGGGGCCAAGATTTAATCTACCTTCATTTTATTTTGGGTTCCTAGCCGTCGTCCATTGTAAGTACAAGCTGACTGAGGAGAGATTTTGGAGATTGGAATCTTGGGAACTTTTGTTGAGTAGGCTTCGTTGGGTAAGTTGATTAGTGATGGTTGAATTAAATTTCGTGTGTTTTCAAAGGTTGAATTTTAATATCCTGTTTTGTGTTGAGGGGACTAAAAACAAATATTTGTTGTTGGAGACTATTCACTTGGATTAATATCTGAATCTAGCTCGAGGTAAGTAATCGTATTACTGGAACTACCTCGTGTTAGGCAATATTAACCATGTTGTATTGAGGTTGTTTATTAGATTGATTGCTACGTATGATTTCTTGAGTGAGTTGCATGAACTAGATACGCATGAAAAAGGATTGAATGCTAGCACGATTTAAGTACATTTTATTCTTTGAGATTTTGTTGAATCTGAGGATGATTAGATGTATATGTTGTTGGGAATGTCTTAGGACTCGTAGTTCATAAATTTCATGTTAAACATTCTATTTATCAATAAAATATTATTGAGTATCTTATTCGATAAAGTTGTTGATATTGCATTCTATTATGAAAATCCAATAAACATATCGATGGCTATAGTATGAATACTTTAACTTTATGTAGTGATATAACTAGGATCAAGTTAATAGTATATAGCCTAAATGGTCTATAGGTATATGGATGAAATTGGGTATCTCATCCTGATAACACTATTAGCTGCAGCCCATTTTGTATAGGTAATACAAATGATGTGATCCAAAGATCACTCATGTAGAAACATATGAGTGAGAGCAGCCTATGCAATGAGTTTGCATAAAGACTGGACTACGAAAAGTCACTTTTCTTTATAACGACCGTTTACTGTTAAAATTGACTATTTCATACTAAAGTAGACTAGGAAAACTCGATCAAGTCCTCTGCTAGCTATGAACTTCTATTTATTCAGGATTGTCCTTTGATCTGCATGGGTGAGAGTAGTCAAACAACACTGCTCAATAAGCCTTCCATTTTGGGGATAAGACCAGATAGATAGTTGGGGACATAGCCTTGCGAGATGAAATTTACTCCTACCCGTTTTAGGGATAGAGATAGCAGATAGGTTGTTCTCTTAAGTGTTAAATCCTGGTCTTGAACAATCAGGGCCTCGCCCTTTCATGATAGAGAAGGACATGATTCACAAGTGGTATTATGAATCGGTTGTTCATTAGAGAGTCAGTGGGAGGTTAAGGAATCCGATGTATTTATAGGGGTAAAACAGTAATTTTGACCCAGCTGTAAATACAAACAACCTAAAAAGGATCGATTTACTGATTATGTTAACATGGACAAAAATACATCTACAATGAGGAGAGTGCAACTATCGAGCTATAGTGGTATGTCTTGATGGTTAACGAAAAGTAATTAATTTGGTTTACAGAGTTTAACCAATTGATTACAAATCGTTGGAGCTCATGATCTGTAGGTCCAGTAGATCCCTCTACTAGCTCATAAATTGGAAGAATGAAATAAGTATTGATTGGATGAATTTTAAATTTAGAATTATGAATTTGAAATGTTCAAATTTGATTTTAGGGTTTTCAATTAATTGTATATGATGCAATTAAAAACGTTTAAATTAAAACGAGATTGGAGAATCAATTATTATTTAGATTATGATTTAAATATTGATTATATGAATTTGAACCATATTGGTGGAATTGATGTTTTATTAATTTAATATTAAGATATTAAATTAATTAAATTAGTTTTATTTAAATTGATTAATTTTGAATTAATTATATAAAACTAAATTTTAAATAAAATATTTTTATTTAAATGAAAAATCAATTTTATTGAAATTGTTTTGAGTTAGTGGATTTTTCCCAAAATTTGGAAAAATCCACTAACATCACATATGGTGTTTTATCACCAAATTCTACCATGTAGAAGTTGCCCTACATGCAGCCATATTCTAATGCATGAAATAAGTCTATATAATCAAGCTTCATGCATGGAATTTGAGAGATCTCTGAGTTCTTTATCCAAGTTGCTACTAATAAGAAAACCCTACTACCCTCTCTCTAGTTCATCTTCAATAGCTTGATTATAGTGTTTCCACCACACATTCCTTCTTGAGCATAGTAGAGAAGATCTTGTTGGTGGTCTATATGAAGAATCCAGCTCAAACTTGTAGAAATTCGTGAAGAGAACTACAAAGGTATTGTCTTGTTCAAAACCTCTTATAAAAACCTCATGAGTAGCACATTTAAAACTCAAATTGAATGTAGTGTAAATGCTTATTGATTTTGATTCTTCCGTTGCATGTTATATTACTCCTTCATATGTATGTTATGGAACTATGATGATGAGATGTATATGTATATTATGGGACTATGATGATGAGATGTATATGTATGTTATGGAACTATGATGATGAGATGTATATGTATGTAATAGAACCATGTTATGATACTTGTGATGTTGAAATCGTGATAGTGTCCTCACTGTTAATTAGATACCCACTAGAGGTCGTGTATCCTTCAAGATTCACAAGGGATCATGTTTCCTTCGGGATTCATTAGAGATGGTGGTTTCCTTTGGGATCCACCAGAGGTTATGTTTCCTTCAGGATTCACTAGAGGTGGTGGTTTCCTTTGGGATCCACCAAAGGTTGTGTTTCCTTCGAGATTCATTAGAGGTGGTGCTTTCCTTTAGGATTTATCAGAGGTTGTGTGTCCTTCGAGATTCATTAGAGGCGGTGGTTTCCTTTAGGATCCACCAGAGCTTGTGTTTCCTACGGGATTCACTAGAGGTGGTGTTTTCCTTCGGGATTCACCAAAGGTTGTGTTTCCTTTGGGATTCATTAGAGGTGGTGTTTCCTTCGAGGTTCACTAGAGGTTGTAGGTCCTATGGGACTTACTAGAGGTAGTGGGTATACTTAACTACAGTAGGTTGAGATCCAGATATCCAAGTATATATGTGTCCCATGAGAACTAGGGGAGTGCTTACGTCCCACCAGAGGTAGGCATCTAGAGGACATAGATGCCTAGCCTGACCCCAGTAGTGGGGTTACTTACTGAGTATTTTATACTCATCATTTCTCATGTTGATGTTTCAGGTAAAAGCAGGAACGCACCGGGGAATGAAAAGCAGAATCCATGATCGAGCCACTGGGACCAGTTTTAGTACTTCCGCTTATGTTCTAAGAATTCTTTTATGTTTTTATCTTTCGGTCTTGTTATTTGAAAACTTACTGTTAAGATTTGTTTTCAGACCTATTTATTTCCATTTATGATTTATGGGTACCCATCATCTAATTTTTAATATTTGAATTTAATAGAGGTCTTTTAAATTTACCTTATTTATTTAGTATTTATTTCATTATAAAAGGGTGTTGTTTTAAGTTTCATGCATGCATGTGTTTAGTAACGGCCTAGCTTGAGTCCTAGGGAGTCGAGTTGTTACAAGTAAGATGTATTTACTTGGGTAAAACGGTAATTTTAACCTAGCTGTAAATACGAACGACCTGTGAAGGATCGACTTACTGATTATGGTTAAAGTGGATAGAAATATATCTGTAGTGAGAAGAGTGCAACTATCGAGCTATAGTGATGTGTCTCGATAGTTAACGAATGTTGATTAATTTGGTCTAAAGAGTTTAGCCAATTAATCTCAAATCGTTGGAGCTCATGATCTATAGGTTCATAAGGTCCCTCTACTAGCTTGAATTATATCTTGCATTAGTGAATTGAGCGGATTTGAAATGTTCAAATTTGAAACTAGGGTATTTGATGTGTTCAAATTCAATTTAGAGTTTGATTAATTATACTCGATATAATTAAACGTTTAATTGATTGAAATTAAATGTAATCGGAGATATCAAAATATTTAAATATTGATTTACATGAATAAGATTCATGTATAAATTAGGTATTTAATTAATTATTTAAATAAAATAAATTCAGTTTTGTAAAATTCAAAATTCTTTTTTGAATTTTTCAATTAAATTTAATTTTGTTGAAATTAAATAAAAACAAAATTGAATTTGGAAAATTCGAAATTAAATTAAAAATTTGAAATGCCACTTTAGTGGTGTTCTCTAATTTTTCCAATGTTTGAGTGGTTATCTTCTTAATTAAACACTTAACCCACTCAAATTAAGCTCTTTGAGGTGTCACTGAGTTGAAGTTCAATCACTTGCATGATATACATGGTTAAATACTTCAAAATTTTGAATGGGAAAGGGTTCATGCAAACTGAAAGTTGAAATTCTGAAATTCTCTCCAAACTCGCTTCCTTCTCAATCCAATTGACCTCAATTCACTGTTTTCACGACACAATCTGAGTTAGTGGATAGTAGAGAAGATCCTCTTGGTGGACTGTGCATTTGGAGGCCAAATTCGTGAAGAGGAATAAGAATTTGAAGAGTTTCATCAAAGGTAATATACTTATGAAACCCTACTTTATATAACAGTTTATATGCATGCTTTAAAACTCAAATTAAATGTAATTAGAGTGCTTATTGATTATAATTTCTTCTATTGCATGTATGTTTACTCTATCAGATTTAAATTAATTTTCACTAATTTTTCAACACTATTAAAATTAATTAAAAATTTTCACAACGTGACTATTTTACATTTGGTGTTTGAAAATTAACGTTGATGGAATCGAATCCCGTAGCGCAAGCATGTAAACACTTTTGTTTTGATTTAGAGAAGATGAAAAATACATAACTAAATTAAAATTACAAACAATACATGTTGTGATTAATTTAGCTTAAGCATAAATTAGAATTAAGAGGAATTACATTTGAAGACTATCATTCAAGAAATTCCAACAACTTTTCCTCTACGAATTCTCCTATTGTGAGAACGCCTCCAAAGAGCCTTTTCTGCTATGATTCTGGCAAGGATTGGTTGATTGGAATCGATTTGAAATAGAAGAAAGGAAATTTGAGATGGGAAGATTACACATAGTACTCCTTGTGTGTTTTTGAGAGAGCATTTTTGTCAAAAACTTGTGTTAGCCTCTTCATAGAACTCTGCTGTGGAGGTTTAACGGTAGGAAAAGGGGACTGCTTACCTCCCTACTCTCCTGTGAGTGAATAATTGATATTAATTATTTGTTTAATTAATATTTATTTATTTAAATAATTATATATTTTAAATAATAAATAATTAATTTAATTAAATATCTTATATTTAATTGAATATTTGAATCATATCCAAATGTATATTCCTCTCTTAAATTATAGTTTTAATATGAATCTTATTCATATTAATATATAACCTATCGTTTTAATATAAATTCTATTATACTAATTTAATATTTGAATCACAATCAAAATATATTAATTCGTTTTAAGTTTGAATCTTATTCAAAATTAACTATATATTATAATGTATCAATATACATTATATTAATTGTATCATATATAATTATCATATATTTCCCTAAATCAGCTTGAACATTTCAAATTACTCTTTCAAAACTTTGGTCCTTGTTAATTTATTGTGAGCTATCAAGGGGACCTAATGAACCTACTCATTATAAGCTCCAATTATTCGAGATTGATTAATTAAACCCTTATATTAATTAATTAACATTCATTAACTATGAGGCAAACAATTATACATCTATAGTTGCACTCTTATGCACTATAAGGCATGTTGCATCCATGGATATAACCATCATGCATAAGTTAATCCTTAACGAGTTGTTTGTAATTACAATTGGGTCAAATGTGCATTTTACACCTGTAATTACCTTTATATCCTTAAGTACCACTAATTCTTTGATGAATGAAAGGGTGGGGTCCCATTGTTCAAGTTCTGGAGTCAACAATTAAGAGAACTACTCATCTACTTACCCAATATAAGGAGAAAATTCCATCTTGTGAAATTATGTTCCCAGCTCCCTATTCGACCAAGTCCCTAAAATGGCAAGCCTATTGAGTTATCAGCTCGGGCCACTCTCACTCATGAAAATCAAATAACTAACCTTCACATGCAAGAGTTTATAACTCACTCAGTATTGAGATCGAGTTACATATGATTATCCTATGAAATATTAATATTTTCAATTAATGGAGTTACAAAGAGAGATTAATTATTATGTCGTGGTCCGATCTTATACAAATTCTTTGTATAGGATACCCCACTCATATGTCTCCACATGAATGATTTGGATTACAGCGTTTGTAACAATTATAAAATGAATTGTATCCATAGTGTCACAAGGATAATGCACCCAAACTTATCATCTACTACAGACCCTTTAAGTTATTACTCGAACATAATCCATTGTATGTTAACTACATATTATTTATGTCTCATATAATTATCTTAGATTTCAATGTAATGAATAATACATTATTACATATTTAATATACTATCAAATAGTATATTAAGTAACTAACTAACTACGAGATTTTAGTGCACAAATCCCTACAAACGTCAGGTACTAAAGTGAATATTGGTAAATATTCAAATGTATAAAGTCTTAAAACCCATGCACCAAATGAAAATTAAACTCAAAGTTTGAGGGTAGAAAAGTAATCTTTTGAAATTCAGGCACCAAATTGATATTAAATTCAAAATTTTAGGTTAAAAGTGTAACCATTTAAAATTTAGTAGCTAAATAAATACTAAACTCAAAATCTATGGGGGGAAAATTCCCTAAAAAAATAAAAAATTTAGAATGTGTTATGAACTTGAGAAGCACAACGAGAACATAAATACCAATAAAATATAATATTAAAATAAATATAATATAATATAATAATAAAATAAATAAATAAATATTAAAATAAATTAAACATAATATATAAATAAAATAAATTAGCAAAATATAAAATAAGAAATTTCTCGAATTTCTTCACTTTCTCTAATTTTCATGGAATTTGGCCAATGTGTCTTCTAGAACCCACCAAATACCACTATTTATAAGGAATTTGACAAATAGAAAGTGAATTACATGGACACTAATAATGTGGATTGTTGAGATATATGGATAATACTTTGGGAAATAGGGGCATGACAGAAGATCAATGGACACTAAGCATGAGCATCTAATGGACTATATTATCATAATATTTATAATACTTCCCCTTAAATGTCCATTATATATATAAAATATGTCTCGTTAAAACCTTACTAAAAAAACCAAATGGAAAAAAATTCTAGTAAAGGGAAAATAGTACATATTTCATATAATTTATACACTTAAAAAATATATTTACTCCCCTTCACGAAAACATTATTTGAGATCTCTAGGTCGTCGCATTCTAATGTTGTACACAAATTTTTTAAAAATTGTGATAAGTAATGCTTTTATAAATAAGTTTATCAGATTATTTATCTAACAAATTTGTTGTATAGTGATATAGGCCTTTTTTTAAATCATAAGGATAGAAAAATCTGAGACACGGAACACTTATTTATAATAAAATTGACCTATTTCTTTTCAATCAAGTGTTCTTTGAATATGATGTTAGAGTTTAGGAGAGTGAGATTCCTTGCACACGAGTTTCGGGGGAAGAAAAGAAGCTGGTTTTGTTTTTTGTGTTTCTCTCTCTCTTTTTCTTTTTTCTTTTCTCCTTTTGTAAAGCTTACCGACTTATTGTGACGTCAGCAACTTTGCTATTTAATCTCTCTTTCCTCATTTCAGTGGTCAACAACAATGTGCTTCAAATTCCCCAAAGCCACAAGAAAACTACAATCCCAACAACACGAATTTGAACTTGTGTTAAAGTTTCAAGGTAATTGGTTAAAATATTTTTAGTTAAATTATAAAGTTGGTCTAGACAAATTTCAAACATAATTTCTATGATTTTAAAATTTAAGTTCTTATGGTTTGACAAAATCTCATAAATAACTTCTTTTTTTTCAAAAGAAAATCTCATAAATAACCTATATAGTTTGATACTATTCTCATAAATAGTCCAATGAAAAATTTATAAGATATCAGGCATAAAAAGTTGGGTATTTGTAGACGTGCAGTTATAAGCCCTTACTCAACGATGGACTATTTAGCTCCTTTTGGGCGAGGTTATGCAAAAGATGTCGGAGGTTAGCTACCTTCTCCTTTTCTCTCTCTTTTATTTTTATTCCTTAAGGTTTTTCCCTCTATCCCTCTTGGGCAAACACTTTTCTTTTTCTCCCTTTTGGCCCTCCAACTAGACCTGCAAAAATCATCGAAATTTCCTTTAGCCACTTATCTTGATCGAATTCTCTGGCTTTGTCTTTGTGGCCTCTCATAGGTGGAGCCTTGCCGGTGAATTCCTTCAAAGGTATCATGTCCATGATCACACTACTTGTTGCAATCCCTTCGGTGTGGATCGGTCTTTAGCTTCTCCAACAATTGTAGGACGTCATGGTATTCCACCACGGCCAAGATCTAGTGTATGGGTTTGTTCACAAAGGTATACCTCTTATGCTTCGCTGTTTTACTACTACTTTCAAGGGAGGTGGCACAAGAATCTAGCATTCTGAATTTTCTTGATTGTTTATGCTTTTTTAGGTGACATGAAAGCTCATCTGTCGCCCTTCATCCTTTGGGTCCAACGAGCTCATCTGTCTAGATGTGCTTTTAGGTATGCTCCAACTTTTTGGTATCGGAGGCGGTGTGCTTTTTATACAATGATGGTAGGAGGCCCTCGTGATTAAGACTAGCTACTAGAGTCAAGTAGACAGTCTCCTCATAGCACCCCTTATCTTTAGTTCCTCGGTTTTCAAGTGCATAATATATTCTCGGAGCACTTTAATTGACCCTTGGCACACTATGAACAGGCGGATGGAAAGTCGGAAGGTTCTATGATCACCCACGAACTGTTGGGCTTGATATGCAGAAAACAAGCAGAAAGCAAGACTGATTTGTCAAGTCTTTTGGGCCTAGAGTGAACGATGGCCCTTAAACGACTATCGGATACCACCTCGATGTCTCACACAAACACAAAAAATGCGTGTTGGAAGTATAATCCGTGTTATGAACGATCTCGGCCTTTCACTTTAATGGCTGAGATTAGAACTACAAACTTCTGCTGAAAAAAACCCTTCGACTAACTAATCTTATCTTTTCCTTTTGCAGAGAAAGAATCGGGAGAAAAGAAAAGAGAGGAACGCTGGGAGGCTGCCGGAATTCGCAGAGGCGAGGAGTCTTTGATCGTCTAGGCGATGGAAGGTAAAGTAACGGTTGACTAGATGATAAGACACGAGTCATCTAGACGATGAAGGCTTTACTGAAAATCATCTAGACGAGGTCGTCTAAACGATGGTCGTCTACACGATGAGGCTTGCAGAAGTAAAAGATCGTTAG